>NC_057814.1:576709650-576954008 GCF_018294505.1 Triticum aestivum | reverse complement strand
ACATAGGTTGACTTCGAGCCTAGCATGTACAGACATCCTCGGAAACGGGAGCGCAAAGGTCGAGCATGAGTCGTATAGAAGATAACGATCAACATGGAGATGTTCACCCCGATCTGACTAGTGCCGTCTCACGTTGAGCGATCGGACACGGCCTGAGTTGAGTGTCGGAATCATGTTTCACTGTTAGATAAACTTAGAGAGATGTCTATTGAGTGGGAGTTCATTAAATAATATTGATTATATGAATTAATTATCATGAACTTAGTCTAAAATCTTTACACTTATGTATGGTAGATCAACATGGCCCAGTTGTCCTCATTCAACGCGTTCCTAGAGAAAACCAAGCTGAAAGATGATGGCAGCAACTATACGGACTGGGTCCGGAACCTGAGGATCATCCTCATAGCAGCCAAGAAAGATTATGTCTTAGAGCACCGCTAGGTGAAGCACCAATCCCTGAGAACCAAGACGTTATGAACGCTTGGCAGCAGCGTGCTGATGATTACTCCCTCGTTCAGTGCGGCATGCTTTACAGCTTAGAACCGGGTCTCCAAAAGCGTTTTGAGAAACATGGAGCATATGAGATGTTCGAGGAGCTGAAACTGGTTTTTCAAGCTCATGCCCGGGTCGAGAGATATGATGTCTCCGACAAGTTCTTCAGCTGTAAAATGGAGGAGAACAGTTCTGTTAGTGAGCACATACTCAGAATGTCTGGGTTGCACACCGCTTGTCTCAGCTGGGAGTTAATCTCCCGGATGACGCGGTCATTGACAGAATCCTCCAGTCGCTTCCACCAAGCTACAAGAGCTTTGTGATGAACTACAATATGCAGGGGATGGAAAAGACCATTCCCGAGGTGTATTCAATGCTGAAATCAGCTGAGGTAGAGATCAGAAAAGAACATCAAGTGTTGATGGTGAATAAAACCACTAAGTTCAAGAAGGGCAAGGGTAAGAAGAACTTCAAGAAGGACGGCAAGGGAGTTGCCGCGCCCGGTAAGCCAGTTACCGGGAAGAAGTCAAAGAATGGACCCAAGCCCGAGACTGAGTGCTTTTATTGCAAGGGAAGTGGTCACTGGAAGCGGAACTGCCCCAAATATTTAGCGGACAAGAAGAAGGCCGGCAACACCCAAGGTATATGTGATATACAAGTAATTGATGTGTACCTTACCAGTACTCGTAGTAGCTCCTGGGTATTTGATACCGGTGCGGTTGCTCATATTTGTAACTCAAATCAGGAACTACGGAATAAACGGAGACTGGCAAAAGACGAGGTGACGATGCGCGTCGGGAATGGTTCCAAGGTCGATGTGATCGCCGTCGGCACGCTACCTCTGCATCTACCCACGGGATTAGTTATAAACCTCAATAATTGTTATTTAGTGCCAGCTTTGAGCATGAACATTGTATCTGGATCTCGTTTAATTCGAGATGGCTACTCATTTAAATCTGAGAATAATGGTTGTTCTATTTATTTGAGAGATATGTTTTATGGTCATGCCCCGCTGGTCAATGGTTTATTCTTGATGAATCTCGAACGTGATGCTACACATGTTCATAGTGTGAATACCAAAAGATGTAAAGTTGATAACGATAGTCCCACATACTTGTGGCACTGCCGCCTTGGTCACATTGGTGTCAAGCGCATGAAGAAGCTCCATGCAGATGGACTTTTGGAGTCTCTTGATTACGAATCATTTGACACGTGCGAACCATGCCTCATGGGTAAGATGACCAAGACTCCGTTCTCCGGAACAATGGAGCGAGCAACCAACTTATTGGAAATCATACATACCGATGTGTGCGGTCCAATGAGTGTTGAGGCTCGCGGAGGATATCGTTATGTTCTCACTCTCACTGATGATTTAAGTAGATATGGGTATGTCTACCTAATGAAACACAAGTCTGAAACCTTTGAAAAGTTCAAGGAATTTCAGAGTGAAGTCGAGAATCAACGTGACAGGAAAATAAAATTCTTACGATCAGATCGTGGTGGAGAATATTTAAGTCACGAATTTGGTACACACTTAAGGAAATGTGGAATAGTTTCACAACTCACGCCGCCTGGAACACCTCAGAGAAATGGTGTGTCCGAACGTCGTAATCGCACTCTATTGGATATGGTGCGATCTATGATGTCTCTTACCGATTTACCGCTCTCATTTTGGGGTTATGCTTTAGAGACTGCCGCATTCACTTTAAATAGGGCACCGTCTAAATCCGTTGAGACGACACCGTATGAATTATGGTTTGGGAAGAAACCTAAGCTGTCGTTTCTAAAAGTTTGGGGATGCGATGCTTATGTCAAGAAACTTCAACCTGAAAAGCTCGAACCCAAATCGGAAAAATGCGTCTTCATAGGATACCCTAAGGAAACTATTGGGTATACCTTCTACCTCAGATCCGAAGGCAAGATCTTCGTTGCCAAGAACGGGTCCTTTCTAGAGAAGGAGTTTCTCTCGAAAGAATTGAGTGGGAGGAAAGTGGAACTTGATGAGGTGATAGTCACCCCTTCCGAACCGGAAAGTAGCGCAGCGCGGGAAAATGTTCCTGTGGTGCCTACACCGACTGGGGAGGAAGTTAATGATGATGATCATGAAGCTTCAGATCAAGTTACTGAACTTCGTAGGTCCACAAGGACACGTTCCGCACCAGAGTGGTACGGCAACCCTGTCCTGGAAATCATGTTGTTAGACAACGGTGAACCTTCGAACTATGAAGAAGCGATGGCGGGCCCGGATTCCGACAAATGGCTAGAAGCCATGAAATCCGAGATAGAATCCATGTATGAAAACAAAGTATGGACTTTGACTGACTTGCCCGATGAGCGGCGAGCCATAGAAAACAAATGGATCTTTAAGAAGAAGACGGACGCAGATGGTAATGTGACCATCTACAAAGCTCGACTTGTCGCTAAGGGTTATCGACAAGTTCAAGGGGTTGACTACGATGAGACTTTCTCACCCGTAGCGAAGCTGAAGTCCGTCCGAATCATGTTAGCAATTGCCGCATACTATGATTATGAGATATGGCAGATGGACGTCAAAACGGCATTCCTTAACGGCTTCCTTAAGGAAGAGTTGTATATGATGCAGCCGGAAGGTTTTGTCGATCCTAAGAATGCTAACAAAGTATGCAAGCTCCAGCGCTCAATCTATGGGCTGGTGCAAGCATCTCGGAGTTGGAACATTCGCTTTGATGAGATGATCAAAGCGTTTGGGTTTACACAGACTTATGGAGAAGCCTGTGTTTACAAGAAAGTGAGTGGGAGCTCTGTAGCATTTCTCATATTATATGTGGATGACATATTATTGATGGGAAATGATATAGAATTCTTGGAAAGTATAAAGGCCTATTTGAATAAATGTTTTTCAATGAAGGACCTTGGAGAAGCTGCTTATATATTAGGCATCAAGATCTATAGAGATAGATCAAGACGCCTCATTGGTCTTTCACAGAGTACATACCTTGACAAGATATTGAAGAAGTTCAGTATGGATCAGTCCAAGAAGGGGTTCTTGCCTGTATTGCAAGGTGTGCAATTGAGCACGGCTCAATGCCCGACCACGGCAGAAGATATAGAAGAGATGAGTGTCATCCCCTATGCCTCGGCCATAGGGTCTATTATGTATGCCATGCTGTGTACCAGACCTGATGTAAACCTTGCCGTAAGTTTGGTAGGAAGGTACCAAAGTAATCCCGGCAAGGAACACTGGACAGCGGTCAAGAATATCCTGAAGTACCTGAAGAGGACTAAGGATATGTTTCTCGTCTATGGAGGTGACGAAGAGCTCGTCGTAAAGGGTTACGTCGACGCTAGCTTCGACACAGATCCGGATGACTCAAAGTCACAGACCGGATACGTGTATATTTTGAATAGAGGAGCAGTAAGCTGGTGCAGTTGCAAGCAAAGCGTCGTGGCGGGATCTACATGTGAAGCGGAATACATGGCAGCCTCGGAGGCAGCACAGGAAGCAGTCTGGATGAAGGAGTTCATTACCGACCTAGGGGTGATTCCCAATGCGTCGGGCCCAATGACTCTCTTCTGTGACAACACTGGAGCTATTGCCCTTGCGAAGGAGCCCAGGTTTCACAGGAAGACCAGGCATATCAAGCGTCGCTTCAACTCCATTCGTGAAAGTGTTCAAAATGGAGACATAGATATTTGTAAAGTACACACGGACCTGAATGTAGCAGATCCGTTGACTAAACCTCTCCCTAGGGCAAAACATGATCAACACCAGGACGCAATGGGTGTTCGATTCATCACAATGTAACTAGATTATTGACTCTAGTGCAAGTGGGAGACTGTTGGAAATATGCCCTAGAGGCAATAATAAATGGTTATTATTATATTTCTGTGTTCATGATAATAGTCTATTATTCATGCTATAATTGTATTGTCCGGAAATCGTAATACATGTGTGAATACATAGACCACAACCTGTCCCTAGTAAGCCTCTAGTTGACTAGCTCGTTGATCAACAGATAGTCATGGTTTCCTGACTATGGACATAGGATGTCATTGATAACGGGATCACATCATTAGGAGAATGATGTGATGGACAAGACCCAACTTAAGCATAGCATAAAAGATCGTGTAGTTTCGTTTGCTAGAGCTTTTCCAATGTCAAGTATCTTTTCCTTAGACCATGAGATCGTGCAACTCCCGGATACCGTAGGAGTGCTTTGGGTGTGCCAAACGTCACAACGTAACTGGGTGACTATAAAGGTGCATTACGGGTATCTCCGAAAGTGTCTGTTGGGTTGGCACGGATCGAGACTGGGATTTGTCACTCCGTGTAAACGGAGAGGTATCTCTGGGCCCACTCGGTAATGCATCATCATAATGAGCTCAATGTGACTAAGGCGTTAGTCACGGGATCATGCATTGCGGTACGAGTAAAGAGACTTGCCGGTAACGAGATTGAACAAGGTATTGGGATACCGACGATCGAATCTCGGGCAAGTAACATACCGATTGACAAAGGGAATTGCATACGGATTGATTGAATCCTCGACACCGTGGTTCACCCGATGATATCATCGTGGAACATGTGGGAGCCAACATGGGTATCCAGATCCCGCTGTTGGTTATTGACCGGAGAGGCGTCTCGGTCATGTCTGCATGTCTCCCGAACCCGTAGGGTCTACACACTTAAGGTCCGGTGACGCTAGGGTTGTAGAGATATATGTATGCGGAAACCCGAAAGTTGTTCGGAGTCCCGGATGAGATCCCGGACGTCACGAGAGGTTCCGGAATGGTCCGGAGGTGAAGAATTATATATAGGAAGTCCAGTTTTGGCCACCGGGAAAGTTTCGGGGGTTATCGGTATTGTACCGGGACCACCGGAAGGGTCCCGGGGGTCCACCGGGTGGGGCCACCTGTCCCGGAGGGCCCCGTGGGCTGAAAGTGGAGGGGAACCAGCCCCTAATGGGCTGGGGCGCCACTTTGGGCCTCCCCCCATGCGCCTAGGGTTGGGAACCCTAGGGGGGGGAGTTTCCCCTTGCCTTGGGGGGCAAGGCAACCCCTTCCCCCTTGGCCGCCGCCCCCCCCCTTGGAGATCCCATCTCCAAGGGCTGCGCACCCCCCTTGGGGGCCTATATAAAGGGGGGGAGGGAGGGCAGCACACTACAGCCTTTGGCGCCTCCCTCCTCCCCTGCAACACCTCTCTCTCGCGCGCAGAAGCTCGGCGAAGCCTTGCCGGAGAGCCGCTACATCCACCACCACGCCGTCGTGCTGTTGGATCTCCATCAACCTCTCCTCCCCCCTTGCTGGATCAAGAAAGGAGGAGACGTCGCTGCACCGTACGTGTGTTGAACGCGGAGGTGCCGTCCGTTCGGCACTCGGTCATCGGTGATTTGGATCACGGCGAGTACGACTCCGTCATCCACGTTCATTGGAACGCTTCCGCTCGCGATCTACAAGGGTATGTAGATCCACTCCTTTCCCCTCGTTGCTAGTAGACTCCATAGATGCATCTTGGTGAGCGTAGGAAAATTTTAAATTATGCTACGATTCCCAACAGTGGCATCATGAGCCAGGCCTATGCGTAGTTACTATGCACGAGTAGAACACAAAGAAGTTGTGGGCGTTGATGTTGCCAATTCTTCTTGCCGCTACTAGTCGTTTCTTGTTTCGGCGGCATTGTAGGATGAAGCGGCCCGGACCGACCTTACACGTACGCTTACGTGAGACAGGTTCCACCGACTGACATGCACTAGTTGCATAAGGTGGCTAGCGGGTGTCTGTCTCTCCTACTTTAGTCGGAACGGATTCGATGAAAAGGGTCCTTATGAAGGGTAAATAGAAATTGGCAAATCACGTTGTGGTCATACGTAGGTAAGAAATCGTTCTTGCTAGAAACCTACAAACCACGTAAAAACTTGCAACAACAATTAGAGGACGTCTAACTTGTTTTTGCAGCAAGTGATATATGTGATATGATATGGCCAGAAGATGTGATGAATGATATATGTGATGTATGAGATTGATCATATTCTTGTAATAGGAATCACGACTTGCATGTCGATGAGTATGACAACCGGCAGGAGCCATAGGAGTTGTCTTTATTATTTTGCATGACCTGCGTGTCATTTGAATAACGCCATGTAATTTACTTTACTTTGTTGCTAAACGGTTAGCCATAGAAGTAGAAGTAATCGTTGGCGTGACAACTTCATGAAGACACAATGATGGAGATCATGATGATGGAGATCATGGTGTCATGCCGGTGACGAAGATGATCATGGTGCCCCGAAGATGGAGATCAAAGGAGCATGATGATATTGGCCATATCATGTCACTATTCGATTGCATGTGATGTTTATCATGTTTTTGCATCTTATTTGCTTAGAACGACGGTAGCAAGTAGGATGATCCCTTATAATAATTTCAAGAAAGTGTTCACCCTAACTGTGCACCGTTGCGAAGGTTCGTCGTTTCGAAGCACCACGTGATGATCGGGTGTGATAGATTCTTACGTTCGCATACAACGGGTGTTGACGAGCCTAGCATGTACAGACATGGCCTCGGAACACACGCAATACACTTAGGTTGACTTGACGAGCCTAGCATGTACAGACATGGCCTCGGAACACGGAGGACCGAAAGGTCGAGCATGAGTCGTATAGAAGATACGATCAACATGGAGATGTTCACCGATCTTGACTAGTCCGTCTCACGTGATGATCGGACACGGCCTAGTTGAGTTCGGATCATGTTTCACTTAGATAACTAGAGGGATGTCTATCTGAGTGGGAGTTCATTAAATAATTTGATTATATGAACTTAATTATCATGAACTTAGTCTAAATCTTTACACTATGTATTGTAGATCAAATGGCCCACGTTGTCCTCAATTTCAACGCGTTCCTAGAGAAAACCAAGCTGAAAGATGATGGCAGCAACTATACGGACTGGGTCCGGAACCTGAGGATCATCCTCATAGCAGCCAAGAAAGATTATGTCTTAGAAGCACCGCTAGGTGAAGCACCAATCCCTGAGAACCAAGACGTTATGAACGCTTGGCAGCAGCGTGCTGATGATTACTCCCTCGTTCAGTGCGGCATGCTTTACAGCTTAGAACCGGGTCTCCAAAAGCGTTTTGAGAAACATGGAGCATATGAGATGTTCGAGGAGCTGAAACTGGTTTTTCAAGCTCATGCCCGGGTCGAGAGATATGATGTCTCCGACAAGTTCTTCAGCTGTAAAATGGAGGAGAACAGTTCTGTTAGTGAGCACATACTCAGAATGTCTGGGTTGCACAACCGCTTGTCTCAGCTGGGAGTTAATCTCCCGGATGACGCGGTCATTGACAGAATCCTCCAGTCGCTTCCACCAAGCTACAAGAGCTTTGTGATGAACTACAATATGCAGGGGATGGAAAAGACCATTCCCGAGGTGTATTCAATGCTGAAATCAGCTGAGGTAGAGATCAGAAAAGAACATCAAGTGTTGATGGTGAATAAAACCACTAAGTTCAAGAAGGGCAAGGGTAAGAAGAACTTCAAGAAGGACGGCAAGGGAGTTGCCGCGCCCGGTAAGCCAGTTACCGGGAAGAAGTCAAAGAATGGACCCAAGCCCGAGACTGAGTGCTTTTATTGCAAGGGAAGTGGTCACTGGAAGCGGAACTGCCCCAAATATTTAGCGGACAAGAAGAAGGCCGGCAACACCCAAGGTATATGTGATATACAAGTAATTGATGTGTACCTTACCAGTACTCGCAGTAGCTCCTGGGTATTTGATACCGGTGCGGTTGCTCATATTTGTAACTCAAATCAGGAACTACGGAATAAACGGAGACTGGCAAAAGACGAGGTGACGATGCGCGTCGGGAATGGTTCCAAGGTCGATGTGATCGCCGTCGGCACGCTACCTCTGCATCTACCCACGGGATTAGTTATAAACCTCAATAATTGTTATTTAGTGCCAGCTTTGAGCATGAACATTGTATCTGGATCTCGTTTAATTCGAGATGGCTACTCATTTAAATCTGAGAATAATGGTTGTTCTATTTATTTGAGAGATATGTTTTATGGTCATGCCCCGCTGGTCAATGGTTTATTTTTGATGAATCTCGAACGTGATGCTACACATGTTCATAGTGTGAATACCAAAAGATGTAAAGTTGATAACGATAGTCCCACATACTTGTGGCACTGCCGCCTTGGTCACATTGGTGTCAAGCGCATGAAGAAGCTCCATGCAGATGGACTTTTGGAGTCTCTTGATTACGAATCATTTGACACGTGCGAACCATGCCTCATGGGTAAGATGACCAAGACTCCGTTCTCCGGAACAATGGAGCGAGCAACCAACTTATTGGAAATCATACATACCGATGTGTGCGGTCCAATGAGTGTTGAGGCTCGCGGAGGATATCGTTATGTTCTCACTCTCACTGATGATTTAAGTAGATATGGGTATGTCTACCTAATGAAACACAAGTCTGAAACCTTTGAAAAGTTCAAGGAATTTCAGAGTGAGGTTGAGAATCAACGTGACAGGAAAATAAAATTCTTACGATCAGATCGTGGTGGAGAATATTTAAGTCACGAATTTGGTACACACTTAAGGAAATGTGGAATAGTTTCACAACTCACGCCGCCTGGAACACCTCAGAGAAATGGTGTGTCCGAACGTCGTAATCGCACTCTATTGGATATGGTGCGATCTATGATGTCTCTTACCGATTTACCGCTCTCATTTTGGGGTTATGCTTTAGAGACTGCCGCATTCACTTTAAATAGGGCACCGTCTAAATCCGTTGAGACGACACCGTATGAATTATGGTTTGGGAAGAAACCTAAGCTGTCGTTTCTAAAAGTTTGGGGATGCGATGCTTATGTCAAGAAACTTCAACCTGAAAAGCTCGAACCCAAATCGGAAAAATGCGTCTTCATAGGATACCCTAAGGAAACTATTGGGTATACCTTCTACCTCAGATCCGAAGGCAAGATCTTCGTTGCCAAGAACGGGTCCTTTCTAGAGAAGGAGTTTCTCTCGAAAGAATTGAGTGGGAGGAAAGTGGAACTTGATGAGGTGATAGTCACCCCTTCCGAACCGGAAAGTAGCGCAGCGCGGGAAAATGTTCCTGTGGTGCCTACACCGACTGGGGAGGAAGTTAATGATGATGATCATGAAGCTTCAGATCAAGTTACTGAACTTCGTAGGTCCACAAGGACACGTTCCGCACCAGAGTGGTACGGCAACCCTGTCCTGGAAATCATGTTGTTAGACAACGGTGAACCTTCGAACTATGAAGAAGCGATGGCGGGCCCGGATTCCGACAAATGGCTAGAAGCCATGAAATCCGAGATAGAATCCATGTATGAAAACAAAGTATGGACTTTGACTGACTTGCCCGATGAGCGGCGAGCCATAGAAAACAAATGGATCTTTAAGAAGAAGACGGACGCAGATGGTAATGTGACCATCTACAAAGCTCGACTTGTCGCTAAGGGTTATCGACAAGTTCAAGGGGTTGACTACGATGAGACTTTCTCACCCGTAGCGAAGCTGAAGTCCGTCCGAATCATGTTAGCAATTGCCGCATACTATGATTATGAGATATGGCAGATGGACGTCAAAACGGCATTCCTTAACGGCTTCCTTAAGGAAGAGTTGTATATGATGCAGCCGGAAGGTTTTGTCGATCCTAAGAATGCTAACAAAGTATGCAAGCTCCAGCGCTCAATCTATGGGCTGGTGCAAGCATCTCGGAGTTGGAACGTTCGCTTTGATGAGATGATCAAAGCGTTTGGGTTTACACAGACTTATGGAGAAGCCTGTGTTTACAAGAAAGTGAGTGGGAGCTCTGTAGCATTTCTCATATTATATGTGGATGACATATTATTGATGGGAAATGATATAGAATTCTTGGAAAGTATAAAGGCCTATTTGAATAAATGTTTTTCAATGAAGGACCTTGGAGAAGCTGCTTATATATTAGGCATCAAGATCTATAGAGATAGATCAAGACGCCTCATTGGTCTTTCACAGAGTACATACCTTGACAAGATATTGAAGAAGTTCAGTATGGATCAGTCCAAGAAGGGGTTCTTGCCTGTATTGCAAGGTGTGCAATTGAGCACGGCTCAATGCCCGACCACGGCAGAAGATATAGAAGAGATGAGTGTCATCCCCTATGCCTCGGCCATAGGGTCTATTATGTATGCCATGCTGTGTACCAGACCTGATGTAAACCTTGCCGTAAGTTTGGTAGGAAGGTACCAAAGTAATCCCGGCAAGGAACACTGGACAGCGGTCAAGAATATCCTGAAGTACCTGAAGAGGACTAAGGATATGTTTCTCGTCTATGGAGGTGACGAAGAGCTCGTCGTAAAGGGTTACGTCGACGCTAGCTTCGACACAGATCCGGATGACTCAAAGTCACAGACCGGATACGTGTATATTTTGAATAGAGGAGCAGTAAGCTGGTGCAGTTGCAAGCAAAGCGTCGTGGCGGGATCTACATGTGAAGCGGAATACATGGCAGCCTCGGAGGCAGCACAGGAAGCAGTCTGGATGAAGGAGTTCATTACCGACCTAGGGGTGATTCCCAATGCGTCGGGCCCAATGACTCTCTTCTGTGACAACACTGGAGCTATTGCCCTTGCGAAGGAGCCCAGGTTTCACAGGAAGACCAGGCATATCAAGCGTCGCTTCAACTCCATTCGTGAAAGTGTTCAAAATGGAGACATAGATATTTGTAAAGTACACACGGACCTGAATGTAGCAGATCCGTTGACTAAACCTCTCCCTAGGGCAAAACATGATCAACACCAGGACGCAATGGGTGTTCGATTCATCACAATGTAACTAGATTATTGACTCTAGTGCAAGTGGGAGACTGTTGGAAATATGCCCTAGAGGCAATAATAAATGGTTATTATTATATTTCTGTGTTCATGATAATAGTCTATTATTCATGCTATAATTGTATTGTCCGGAAATCGTAATACATGTGTGAATACATAGACCACAACCTGTCCCTAGTAAGCCTCTAGTTGACTAGCTCGTTGATCAACAGATAGTCATGGTTTCCTGACTATGGACATAGGATGTCATTGATAACGGGATCACATCATTAGGAGAATGATGTGATGGACAAGACCCAACTTAAGCATAGCATAAAAGATCGTGTAGTTTCGTTTGCTAGAGCTTTTCCAATGTCAAGTATCTTTTCCTTAGACCATGAGATCGTGCAACTCCCGGATACCGTAGGAGTGCTTTGGGTGTGCCAAACGTCACAACGTAACTGGGTGACTATAAAGGTGCATTACGGGTATCTCCGAAAGTGTCTGTTGGGTTGGCACGGATCGAGACTGGGATTTGTCACTCCGTGTAAACGGAGAGGTATCTCTGGGCCCACTCGGTAATGCATCATCATAATGAGCTCAATGTGACTAAGGCGTTAGTCACGGGATCATGCATTGCGGTACGAGTAAAGAGACTTGCCGGTAACGAGATTGAACAAGGTATTGGGATACCGACGATCGAATCTCGGGCAAGTAACATACCGATTGACAAAGGGAATTGCATACGGATTGATTGAATCCTCGACACCGTGGTTCACCCGATGATATCATCGTGGAACATGTGGGAGCCAACATGGGTATCCAGATCCCGCTGTTGGTTATTGACCGGAGAGGCGTCTCGGTCATGTCTGCATGTCTCCCGAACCCGTAGGGTCTACACACTTAAGGTCCGGTGACGCTAGGGTTGTAGAGATATATGTATGCGGAAACCCGAAAGTTGTTCGGAGTCCCGGATGAGATCCCGGACGTCACGAGAGGTTCCGGAATGGTCCGGAGGTGAAGAATTATATATAGGAAGTCCAGTTTTGGCCACCGGGAAAGTTTCGGGGGTTATCGGTATTGTACCGGGACCACCGGAAGGGTCCCGGGGGTCCACCGGGTGGGGCCACCTGTCCCGGAGGGCCCCGTGGGCTGAAAGTGGAGGGGAACCAGCCCCTAATGGGCTGGGGCGCCACTTTGGGCCTCCCCCCATGCGCCTAGGGTTGGGAACCCTAGGGGGGGAGTTTCCCCTTGCCTTGGGGGGCAAGGCAACCCCTTCCCCCTTGGCCGCCGCCCCCCCTTGGAGATCCCATCTCCAAGGGCTGCGCACCCCCCTTGGGGGCCTATATAAAGGGGGGGGGAGGGAGGGCAGCATACTACAGCCTTTGGCGCCTCCCTCCTCCCCTGCAACACCTCTCTCTCGCGCGCAGAAGCTCGGCGAAGCCTTGCCGGAGAGCCGCTACATCCACCACCACGCCGTCGTGCTGTTGGATCTCCATCAACCTCTCCTCCCCCCTTGCTGGATCAAGAAAGGAGGAGACGTCGCTGCACCGTACGTGTGTTGAACGCGGAGGTGCCGTCCGTTCGGCACTCGGTCATCGGTGATTTGGATCACGGCGAGTACGACTCCGTCATCCACGTTCATTGGAACGCTTCCGCTCGCGATCTACAAGGGTATGTAGATCCACTCCTTTCCCCTCGTTGCTAGTAGACTCCATAGATGCATCTTGGTGAGCGTAGGAAAATTTTAAATTATGCTACGATTCCCAACACTCAAAGTACTTAGTTTCTCGTAAAATGGTATGAGTGGTGGCGCTATCGGCAAGGCACGTTTCCTCCATTCGGGCGCCACACGCGTTCTAAAATATGACATCTAATTAATGTAATGAGGAAGAAAATACATTAAAAATAAATGCACACATCTCAGAACATAACATGCTATCATGTATAAATAATGGAATAAATGAATAAATGTCATCCAATCGCCAAAGTAAAGAATAAGTTTATGCTCTCATAGAGCTTACAACCAAATTGAATTTATTCAATTTTATTGTATCAAAGCACGGAATCGTGATAACCAAAGAGGTATGCTAAGTGGACTCGGTGAAGAAGCCATTCACTTCCGCCGCAATCTCCATACTAGTGAGCTGATCCTCCTCAGAAATTATCTTGGAGGCAGCATCAATGTCTAGTGGCGGCGCCGCCGAGGCGGCCATGTGGTCAACCTCCATGGCGACGTGGGCGTCGGTAGAGACCGCCAAAGCTACCGCGATGGGCACCACGGGGGTCGCCTCTATAGGCACAGCAGGGGGAGTAGCAATCATCACGGGTGCCGCCATGGGCGCCGGTGGAGCTCCCTCCTGAACCAAGGCGAGGTGCGTCTCACGCGCCTTCCGAGCCTTATATGCATCAACGACCTCCTGTGGTGCGCGGCACTGGCGGGAGAAATGCTCCACCGAGCCACAACGGAAGCAGTCCTGAGGCCTTTGCCCTCCCTTGCCCGGCTTGTTCTGCTTAGCCGGGGCGGGGGGGGGGGGGGGTGAGGGCCCTTCTTCTTGCCCTTCCGGCCCCTCTTCTTCTGTTGAGGCTTGCGGACTTTGAGAGCGTTCACCTCCTGGCGAGAACTCCCCCCAAGTGGTTGCGCGACAAAGTTCTTTTTGAGAACCTCGTCTTGCGCCTCCGCCACTTGGAGGACGTCAATCAACTCTGAATACCTCGTGTAGTTCCCCTGGCGGTAGTTCCGTGAGGACTGGACCGCGTCGGGGTGGAAAGTGGATAGGGTTTTCTCAATCTTCTAGGAGTCGGTAATCTCAGTACCACACAACCGAAGAGTCGTACAAATCCGGTGCAGAGCCGAATTGTACTCCCCAACCGTCTTGAAATCCGCAAACCTCAGACGGATCCACTCTGCCTCCGCACGTGGCTTCACAGTGTACTTTAGTCACTCAAACCGCTGCTTAAGAGCGGTCCAAAGGCCAGAAGCACTGCGCTCGGCCATATACTCATCTTTCAGAGTAGGTGACAGGTGATGACGGAGAAAGTGCAGAGCCTGCGCATTCTCAGTCTCGAACTTGGGATCTGTGACGGCCAGCTGGGCCCCCTGACCGATCGCCCTCAGGAGGGTTTTGCCCTGGAGAAAGATCTCGCAGTCCGAGGACCATGACAGGTAGTTCAGCCCTGTCTGGGCCAACTCAGGAAACTCCTTGTGGACAATTCCGGCCATCTGCGATTTATGCAAAAATCATGAGATTACAGCAGGTAATCTTTTGCACAAAGCGATGTTGATAAACTTATTCAATAAAATGACGTTCCAATATTTAAAACATGCTATTATATGACTTACTAAATGATTAAGAGTGCTAAACAATTAATCTACAGCAGTAAAATCATACAATAATATCATGTTACAAAAAATAGCATGTTAAGCGCATCTAGTATGAGAAAACTAGCCCAAAAATTGAATTCCCGAGGTATTTTTAAGCCCAAATACGCATTTTCAGCGAAAACAGACAGTTCCAGGGGGTCTACGCGAAATATTGCCGCAGGAATAAAAACCGCGCGAAAACTGAAAAATACAGGGGCTAAACCGCAATTTTACGCGACAGCCGGCGCCCCTCTTCATTTTTTTTTCATGGAGGGATCCCACGGCCGCGGCCCATCCGGCCCAACAGCCAGCGGGCCGGCCCAGGCACTGCGCTCAGCTCCTGCCCGCAGCGACGCTAGGGTTTCCCCTAGCGCCCAGGGTGCGGCGGCGGCCTGGGGCCGGCCAGTACGCGCGGCGGGGCCTGCACGCGGGGGCGGCTGGGGCTGGCCATGGCCAGTGGCGCGGCGCGCGGCACAGCCACCGGACGGCGCGGCCACGGCGCGCGGAGCGCGGCTACGGCGACGATGGCCGGCACGGCACGCGGCTGCGGCGGCTGCGGCCACAGCACGCGGCGGCCATCGGGGTGCGCGGCCTCGGCGCGGCCAGCGGGGCACGCGGCCATGGCGCGGCGGCGCGGCTCGGCCCCGGCGCAGCACGGCCAGCGCGGCGCGGCTACGGCCACGGGCGCGCGCGGCCACGGCCACGGCCACGGCGGGCGGTGTGCTGCCACGGCGACGGCCAGCACGGCGGCGCCGGCGACCAGCGGGGTCGCGGCCAGCAGGGCGGCGCGTGCAGCGGGCACGCGAGCGCGGCGACGGCAGTCGAGCGCTTGGCGACGGGGACGTCGTCATCTGCCTCGGGATGGCAAGATCGTGCGTCTTCGGGACGTCACGACGCTTGTACGTCGGGTACAACGCGGCGGTACCGTGATCATCTGGATCACGATCTGTACCGACTCCCGTATAATGTAGTCAACAAGTCTCTCGTGATCCAAAAACATCGACATTGGTCGGCGACGTGTTCGTCCGCTCGGTTTTTGGGAGAGAAATCCACACCACAGGTAGATGTATCCGAAAAAATAATCTAATCGCAAAAACGGAATCGTAGTAACGAGAGGAATCCATTTTTGCAAAGAGTGGGGATCGGATCTTATACCTCCGCGGGATCGACGAAAGCCTGCGTGATGCAGGCTTGACGCGGGCTTGACGGAGAGTTGATGGAGCGAAGCATGCTGATAACGTGTTCCGCAACTCCGCCGGCGAGTCCGGTCCGAGGTTGCGGAACGAGATCGAGCGTCGTAGGCGAAGTAGACGAAGTAGTCGAAGTATGCGAAAGTAAAAGTGACGCAGGGAGATAGAGGAGACCAGCTTTATTAGTCAATGATCAGGTGTTACAATGATGGCTCCTCGTTGCTTTATATAGGGGGTACATGGTCAAGGGATAAGTACCCACTTAACGTAAAGTGGGGGAAACGGGAGGGGCTAGCCTCGTGCGATACGCGCGAGGCCGCCGCCACACTCGGTCGCCCCAGTTTCCCAACAGTACTCACGTGAAAGTGGATTTTCGTAGCCAGCCAGCAAGCAGTTAAGAATTATCAAGACCGTTCTGTCTTCATGACCCCTCTAGTCTATATATATAAATTCTTAGCGTTGACAACACTGTATCTTAATTCCGTCCAGCTTTGTTCAAAGTTGATTTTAACTCCGCATCCACATCAAAGGACATAGGCACTCTTAGACTTTGACGAAAATTGCTCAGTTCTTAGCTTGGCTACTGGTCAGTAGTCACGCATGCGTGCATCCGCCGATCGAGACGGGCTTGTTCGTATCAGATTCTCGAATGTTCTACTGAATATGCTGACCGAAATTCAAACTCCACTCACGCCACGTAATTAGGGCGCAATTATTGGCCATGACGATAATATCGCCGAGACAGTTCTCTCATTAAGTAATCTGATCCAGTCGGACTAATGACCTAGGCAAATCGCGTTGTAGTCAAGGCAAGAAATCCAACTTCACGGGTTTGATGATTTGAATATGTTAATTCGTCACAATTAGCCAACTCCGTCCAACTCTAATAATCAATGATTTCGCCGTTGCTTTCTCGGGGTTTTGTCCTTGTACGACACGTGCACTAATCAAGCATTTCTCCCCGTTCACATGCACGCTACGACCGAGAAGAATAAGAAGAAGATGAGCGCGGCTCGGTCAGATGAGAGCGATCGCTTAATTTGGAACGGCATGCGCCCCTGTGGAGATTTGCCTAATTTTGAGGCAGTTTGCCAGGTGAAAATTAACGCATTTGCAGCCACTTACAGAGACAAGCCAAAATAGCTAATCACCGCCGACATCGCGACGAGTGCAATTTGAGTTTTATCACTCTCTTGTGCCGACATCCATGCAAGGATGACGTTTGTGGTCTAGTCGTATACTCCGCTTTCATTTTCGTTCTATCGTAGTACAGCACCATTCTCGGTATTTCGTAGTCCGTCTAATTACGCAGCACTGCCTTGAACTCTTCGCGCTTACGTTGGACCAATCGACCGAGATCGTCGGCGGCCACTGTCACTGACCGAGACAAGCAAAAGCTCCTAGCGCATGCATACATGACGTACTCACGTACGCCTATCCGTACGAATTATAATCTTCTTCTTCTTCTTCTTCTTCTTCTTCTTCTTCTTCTTCTTCTTCTTCTTTGCGATTGATGGTCAATCAGTTAGTCACGCGGTGAGGAGAGGACGGGCCGAGCTAAATCTGATGGCACGGCAGTTAGTTAAGTCCAGGGTGAGGCTGATTGGCAGCATCATGCTCTTGTTGTAGTGTAGCCTCCGGCTCCATGGAACGACGACGGAGCACATGTGTACCGGTAGGATGGTGCAGCTAAGCTAGCCAGCGTGGCCGAGTCAACGTAGCGCGTAACTGAACGCCATCGCTGGAACCGTGATACGTACGGTATGGTACGCCTTATTAATCATTGGGTCGTTAATCCCAATCATTTAGGGCCCCGTACGGTACGTTCGTCGCCCCCATGTCGCTGCTTCCCGTGAAACTCAACCGAAAGCGAGTGAATCAAACCAACTCATTGACTAAAAACAAGCACGACACGGCGGCTACGCATGGCTGCGCCGCACATGGCGCAGCCAGCCTGCCTCTCGGCTATCCGAACCTCATAGGCTGAATCGTGATACATATGGCACTGGATGGATACGGTGAATCGGGATATGGTAATCGATTCTCCAGCGGTCTAGCTGTATTCGGTGACGTTTCGGAGGTTGATGAGATTCTTCTTTATCTTACCTTATCAAACAATGTCAAGGGTAGTGAGAACGCGACTTTCAGCCACAGCCTCAGCGAGAGGAGGAAATCAAGGCAAGGGGACGGATGTGCGAGGCGGTGAGTAAAAAAATGTACCCATCCTGAAGGTGAAATAGAAACTTGCATCACAGAATATACAGACGTGGTAGCACCGCTACGGCAGCCACAGCTTTGATTCACACAAGTCAAATGATTACCAGGGTGCCTGCTTCGGTGTACGAAACAAGGCTATTAGTGCATGGCAAGCACGATCCAGGATGGAAGGATGCATAGGTCTGCATTCTAAATATGCTTTGCTTCAGTTTTCCTTTTTACTTCTTTTTGGGGAGAGAAAGTTTTCGTTTTTTTAGGCAATCTCCCGAAGTTTTTATTAAATCATAACAATGTTTACCAAGACGAAAAAAAAGTTCGTCGGGCCAATGTAGCGAAACATGGTGGGCAGCCCCTAGAGTTAAAGCTTCGCGAGATTGCCTAACAATACTACATTGATTGTCTTGAGGCCGCTGAGCTTGTTTGCCATGTCGGCGCCTCAGTGACTAACTAGCTGGGCCCAGTAAACCCATATACTCCCTTCGTTCCTAAATATAAGTCTTGTTTTGATGGGTCGGCCCATTGCATGACCGAGAACAAGCGAGACGTACTTGCACCATTACGAACCAGGAACGAGCAGTATAGCGAACTGAGATCAAGCACTGTATCGGGTTGTGCACTATAGCACTATGGGTAATGTCGAAGAGAGGACACTTTAGCAACTGCTTTTTTCTTTAAAAAAAGTGAAAGTTTTTTTCAAAATGGGAAGATTTTTTAGAAAGTTGACATTTTTCAATACACCAATATTTGTGGACATTTTTTCAAAATTTTATTTTTTAAACACGAACTATTTTTCAAATTAGGAAACATTTTTTATAACACTAACAATTTTCATATTTAAGAAATTTACAAATTGACTAACATTTTGGAAAACACGAACATTTTTTGAATTTGCAAACATCTCTTCATGTTTTGAATATTTTAACAAATATGCAATTTTTCTGAAAACCAAATTTTTTTAGAATTTGCAATCATATTTCTAAAATTGGGACATTTTATTAGAAACAAACGTTTTTTACAAACAGTAAAAATATTTCAACTGTGCGGACATTTTTTAATTTTTTGAACTTTTCCTGAAATTTGAGAACATTTTTTGAATTGCAAAAAATTATTTTCAAAATTGTGAACATTTCTTAAAACTTTGATGGTTTTTGAAGCATGAATAACTTTTCAAATTTGTGAACACGTTTTTTTTTACTTTTCAACTTTTTTAATTATGAACATTTAAAAAAATTTCAGAACATTTTTTAAAATTTGAAAGATTTGGAAGCATGAACAATTTTTCATATTTGCAAACAATTTTTATATTCTGTGAATAATTTTTTAATTATGAAAATTTTAAAAATTTGTGAACATTTTTGGGAGATGCATTTTTTCAAATTTGCGGACATTTATATTTGCATATTTCAAAAATGCGAAAAATTTATTTAAATTTGCAAATGTTTCATGAGAATACGAACACTTTTTGAATTGGCGAACATTTTTCAAACTTTGAATTTTTTTAAATCAGATTCTTTTTATTAAATCATGCAGAATTTGTCGAATTCGCAAACAATTTTTTTAAAATGCCACAAGTGTTGAAATTGTGAACTTTTTTAAATTTGTGAAAATTAGAAAAATACAAAAAATACTTTGTTAATAAAACCTAAAAATAAAAAAGAATACCGGAAAAGCACAGTAAATAAAACAATAGAAAAAGCCGGTTCATAAACCTTCTTGAAAATCCCCAAAACCATATTTGCTGTAAAGCGTAGTTACCTATCACGGGGGGCTCATGATGGCATCGTTCACCAGCTGCCTGTGCGTATAATATGAGGGAGTTTTCCTAAAAAAAAGTAATATTAGGGAGTTGATTAAATTGCCCCATCTGCATCTGAAATGACAGCACTCCTAAAAACAACATTGATGTTGTCGCAATACTGTTTTGAAGTGCAAAAAATTACATTGATGTTCTCACAATATTACGAGAAAACAAAGACTATGACGATACTGTTTTGAAGGGAAAAAACTACATTGATGTTGTCGCTAGCTGTGTGCTTAGTAGAACAAAACCACCACCTAAAACCATTAACAAACATACTCTGACACTGGAAGATCTTTTGTTTAGATAAACTAGAACATAAAGTGATTTTTTCGCTTACCGAGTCATGCTTGTCATGTCAGTTTTGAGGGTAAAAGTACAGTCCACCTCTCAAAAGTCTTCACCGAGAATATAAGACATTATCCAACAGAAAGAAATGCTGAATATTAAGACGGTCTTGCAAAAGTTCATGCCAAGATGAATTCACCCTGCGTGTTAAAACTCTCCTTTGGAGGATAACCCAACGTGGTTAAAGTTACTTCGTCACAATCGCATACGTATGTAGTTCTTGTGGCACGCTTCTATATTAGCTAAAAAGAGAGTGGTGTACTAGATAAAATACCCACCATATGAGCAGCACGTCATGAAGAAATTGGGGAAAGAGGCTAACTGTTAAATAAAATTAATAAAAATGACAACTTTACTGCACGTGCACTTTCCATGGGTAAATGTAAAGTGTACATCAAGACGTTTGGAGCTTCGAACCCTTTTCAATTAGGTTACATATTATTGTAATCCATGGAAATTATTGATGGAGCTTGAGCTCCATGGAGCTCAAATTTTGAAAAATTCAAAATCAAATTTTAGGTTTCAAAAAATTCTAAAATATGTATATCCACATACCAGTGGATGTATACTACTTGTCTGTATAGTTTCATGGCGAAATACATTTTTAGACGAGCTACACAAAAATAACAATATATTGTTCACTATATAAGTCCAAGATTTAACTTTTTTTACAGCACACATCAAAACATATTTCGTAATGAAATTTTACACACATCTAATATACATCTATAAGCACTTGCTAATTTTTTTTTCAGCTTTCTCTGAAACTTAAAAGTTGAAATTTGTTTTTTTTTAATGTCGGGCTCCATGGAGCCCAAGCTTCAAAAAGCCTAACTCTTTAATCCACATATACCAGGTGCCATTGCAAATAGTCTAAGACAGAGAGAAGAACATGGTTTAAGTGGTTGTTTGGAGTAGAAGAATCGAAGTTGGGTTTTCACAAAACATGTTTTAAGAGAAATAATAGGAAAACCAATTGTAGTTTTTGTTTGTTAACATACGTTCATGTAAAAAGAAATGCATACAAAGGTGCTTAAAATAACTAAGACTAATAGAAAAACAAATGTAGTAGTTTTCTCGTTTTATATTTTTAAAAGAATAACATTTTATATGTACATATAAAAGCGGAAAAATAACTCAGGGTCGAACTTAACACAACACCAAACATGAACTATATATTTTGCTCTATGTGTCCATCACATTTACCATCCATGACCACAAAAAATTTAACGCAAAAAACTAATAATTTGTGACTAAAATGCATGTATGACTTGATTCCAACGGAAAAAAGAATCGAAAATACCAAAATATGAATACATGGTTCGAATGGCTAGACTATTGCAAAGAAGTAATTTACCATTATTGAACAAAAGACATACATGACTTGATTATATGTCTAGTTAAAAACTCACTTTCAATATAAGTGAACCTTTTCTATTTGGTGATGCTAGGAATAAAGCTACTATTTCTTTCTGAACTCTTTACTCGTCCTATAGGGTCTTCCCTATGAGGTACCTAAGACTACATGTGGATGAGAAAAGAATCAGAAACAAACATTGGGAAAATCCAGAGGAAAAAAGTAGATAAAAGATGTAGTAGTTGGTAGGGTAGATTGTTGACTAGTGCAGGCCGGGTTACTTTTGATACAACCATCCTTGACTTGTATCCCAAATTTCATGATGTCATATTATGGGCTACATGTGGGGGTCAAGAAAAGAGTAGATTTCTTCAGGGGCAAGACCCTTGCGACAAGAATAAGCTAAGAAAAAGAAATATCATTTAGTTAAATGGTCAGAGGTGTGTAGACCAAAGGATCTAGGTGGCTTGGAATCCAAAACTTGGTACTAATGAACCAGGCTCTTATGTGCAAATGGTGGTGGAAAACCTATAATTCAGAAGGCCAACGACAAGCAAAATAGGGTGATTCCCAATTATGGAGTGGGTCTTTTTTCCGTTGGAATCAAGTCATACATGCATTTTAGTCACAAATTATTAGTTTTTTGCGTTAAAATTTTTGTGGTCATGGATGGTATATGTGGTGGACACATAGAGAAAAATATATAGCGCCTGCTAGGATTAAACCTAAATAGGGTGATTCCCAATTATGGAATTGGTCTTCTTATAAACAAAGAGCATTTCTTCTCTCCTTGCCAGCTCAATGTGGGAATGGCAAAAATGTGAGATTCTAGGAGGATTGGTGGGTTGGAGACAAACTTCTCAAATGTAATAATTCTAAGCTATATAACCTTCTTTTGGGAAAAAAACTTACGAGTGACATAAGTCTTCAGTTCAGGAAGATGCTATGGGGTAAGTCCTTAGAGTTATGGATGCACATCAAGGAAGCGTCGTGTGAAGGTTTTGAACTCAGTGAATAGAATACACTATAGAAAGTATAAAGTGGACATTACCTAAAAGTGTTATATACTTAACAAGTATTGTTACAAAATTTTGATGAAAATGGGGTTAAGTTTCCTCATTAATCCCCATGGAAAGTTAAAATGCCCCCTAGAATTATGTTTTGTGTGTGGCTGGTACTTAGAAATAACGTCCTGGCTAAAGATAATTTGATTAGAGGAGGATGGACTGGCAATAAATCTTGTCCATTATGTGGAAAATATGAGTTAATTGACCATATTTTCATGTAATGCTCTATGTCTAGGATGCTTTGGAATATCTAGAAGTGTGCATTCAATTTACTAGATACTCAAGATAATATACATGACTAGATTGCTAAATTTGCTAAAACTAATAAACATTTGATGATGGTTGGTGGCTTGATTGTGTTATGGACAATTTGAAAGCTATGAAATAGTGTTGTGTCTAAAATTAATAGAATAACTAATCCTTGTGTTCCTGTTAACATGATTGCAAGGTGGCTTAATGGTTTGTGTGATTTTGTAGGAAAACTAAGGAAGTCAAAACACTTTGAGGTGGGGCGTAAAAATGTTCAAAATGATGAAAAATGAAGTCTTCATATTGGTGCATGGCTAGCAGGTTGGGATGAATAGGATCATGGTTGGAGATGGTGTTATATTCTTTCCTGCTTGGCAAGTTTTGCAAATGTGGCAGCTAATTATGTAATATAAAACTACTCATGCTGGATATGCTAGACGCAACACCGGAATTTTTGCATGTACCTCAATAGGTGAATGTCTTGTGCTTTTCAGGATCTGGCTTGTGGATACCAAAAGCATGAGAGTTAAGTTCATCCTTGGGTATCTATCTTGCTTGCTTTGTTTCTTTTGGTAGTTTGTATGAGACATTGTAATTTAATTTAAATGAAATAGGAGAGGAAGCTCTCTTTATTAAAAAATCCATGGAAGATGGAATCTCCGTAGTCATCCAGAAGATGATGAGGAAACAGAGCTGCAAACCATCCTACCCCACTTGGAGATGCGCCAGCCAGCAGCCACCATTCATGAATGAATAGAGGACCGACCAGTTGTCGTATTGTGTTGCTCTCCCTCGCACCCCTACTATCCCCGCAACGTCCCTTTCTCCCCTGACCATGGCCTGCCTTCATCCGCCTTCAAGCTGCTCGCTCAGGCAGCTATCTTCTATCTCACCGATCTATGTCGCCACGATCATAGCTGATATAGTGCTATGGCAAGCTAAGAAGAGATATGAACATGGGCACGCGGTTCCAATCCGCCAGTACCTCTATACACCCCTTGCTGCTCCACCTAGGAAGCACCAGACTCCCTCCCCTTATCTACTCTCCACCGATTCCCCTCACCAATTTCCTAGAGATGTCATTGAGAGAATCAAAAGCGGATGGTATAATATGTACACATTATCTTGCTTTGTCCCGTCTTCTGAAATTTGTTTTTAATTTTCATGTCCTATGGACCGAGATGGGCAAGCTACTACAGTTTAAAGGGATAGTGACATGATTTTCATATCACGTCCTGAGTTATTTGTTGCAACCTATGATTTTAGACACTGTACTGTATCATGTGAGTTATCTGTTGTAACCTACGATTTTAGGACAAGCGACTATTCAACAATTTCAATTTTAATAATCTTACAAGTACCAAACTTTTATTAGTAAATAGTTTGCATGAGGGGAATTTACCATGATTCACTTAATAAACAAGGACATAAGCACCTTTCCATAGAAGGAGAAGATCAACTCTAGGATCTCTCATGCACACATGTCCCTAAAATCAGGCAAAGTGTAACAAATATTTAGCTCATCATCTCTCTTTTTGCTGCACAAATGTTAAATTCCTAGAGGTAAAGGACATGTACAACCATATTAGTGTGCCATCTGGTGATCTTAAATAATATGACTTCTATAGGAATGATTCAAAGGAAATTTTAAAAACATAATACATACATACCTACAGTTGGTAGCATCTATGTAGCTTAAGGAGATTGCATGTCATATACATATATATAAGTTGAAATTTGGGTATCCCTTATAACATCATAACCACATCTTTATCTAGTCTTTTTATTTACAAATTATTAAGGTATAGATGCAATTAAACTCATTGTTTCCTCATTTCTGATTCTTAATTGGTATGAAGAATTTTGTGTGATCCCCACATTGATATCATGCTACTCATCCTTGTTCATATAATGATCCATGCATAGTTAGGAATTCATGATACCTTTTGTGCAAGCATATGAGGTTGGTTTTTGTTGTGTGCTGGATGAGTATATTCCTAAGAGGGTTTCTGCAGGAACCTGCTACTTGTGAGCTGCGTTAGGATTTTCTTCGAAGAGGAAGGGTGAAGCAATATAGTAGCAGATAGTATTTCCCTCAGTAGAGAACCAAGCTCATCGAACCAATAGGAGAACCGCCTAAACACTCGTCAACGGTACCTACATATACAAGAGCAAGTACTTGCACCCAACACGGTCAAGAGGGTTGTTAATCCCCTTGTACTCGTTAATTGCAAGGATAAAATCTGGTAATACGCGATAGATAAATTGCAAAGTAAAATAAAGGATAAAATAATACAACAAGGTATTTTGGTTTTAGCAAATATAATTAAAATAGGCCCGGGGGCCATAGTTTTCACTAGAGGCATCTCTCTCAAAAAGATAGCATACAGTGGGTAAACAAATTACGGTTGGGTGATTGATAGAAAGCGCATAGTTATGACGTTATTCATGGCATGATCATGTACATAGGCATTATGTGTGCGACAAGTAGACCGATCATACGTCTCCAACGTATCTATAATTTTTGATTGCTCCAAGCTATTATAGTATCAATCTTGGATGTTTATTATGCAATTATATATCATTTTCTCGGACTAACCTATTAACCTAGTGCCCAGTGCCACTTGCTGTTTTTTGCTTGCTTTTGGATTTTTAGAAAATTACTATGAAATGGAGTATAAATGCTAGGAAACTTTTTGACGGTTTTTTTTAGCACCAAACGGGACCCTAGAAGCTTCTGGAGAATATCTGAAGAGTCACGAGGGAGCGACAAGCCTGCCAGGCGTGCCAAAGGGGGGGGGGCGCCCCCAGGCTTGTGGGCCCCTCGTGGCACCTCTTGACATAATTCCAGATCTATAAATTTCCAAGTATTCCCAATACATCAGAGAGCCACCCAAAATATGTTTTCTGCCGGCGCAAGTTTCTGTACTTTAAAGACCCCATCTAGAGACCTTTTCCGGTACTCTGCTGGAGGGGGAATCGATCACGGAGGGCCTCTACATCAATCTTGCCGCCCTTTCGATGATGTGTGAGTAGTTTACCACAGACCTACGGGTCCATAGCTAGTAAGTAGATGTATTTCTCTCTCTCTCTCTCTCTCTCTCTCTCTCTTTGATCTTCAATACAATGTTCTCCTCGATGTTTTTGGAGATCTATTTGATGTAATCCTTTTTTGCAGTGTGTTTGTTGAGATCCGATGAATTATGGGTTTGTGATCAGATTATCTATGAATATTATTTGAGTCTTCTCTGAACTCTTTTATGCATGATTTTTATAGCTTTGTATTTCTCTCCGATCTATCCGTTTGGTTCGGCCAACTAGATTGATTTATCTTGCAATGGGAGAGGTGCTTTGTGATGGGTTCGATCTTGCGTTGCTCAATCTAGTGACAGAAAGGGACATGACACATATTTGTATCGTTGCCATTAAGGATAAAAAGATGGGTTTCATATTAATTGAGTTTACTTTGTCTACATCATGTCATTTTGCTTAAGGCGTTACTCCGTCCTTTATGAACTTAATACTCTAGAATTTAGATGCATGCTGGATAGCGGTCGATGTGTCAAATAATAGTAGTAGATGCAGGCTAGAGTCGGTCTACTTGTCTCAGATGTGATTCCTGTATACATGGTCATTGCCTTGGATATCGTCATAACTATGTGCTTTTATATCAATTGCCTAACAGTAATTTCTTTACCTACCGTATGCTTTTTGTTCGAGAGAGAAGCCTCTAGTGAAAACTATGGCCCCCGGATCTATCTTTACCATATATTAAAATCCAAAAATACCTTGCTGCAATTTATTTACCGGTATTTTATTTTGTGTTTTTGTTTACCTATCTATCACTACGAGATTTGATCCTTGCAATTAACCACCAAGGGATTTGCAACCCTTTGTTTGCGTTGGGTGCAAGTATTTGTTCTTTTCTGTGTAGGTGTTCTTCACGAGGTCTTGCATGGTTGTTCTACTGGATTGATAACCTTGGTTCTTAACTGAGAGAAATACTGATCTCTACTGTACTACATCATCCTCCCCTCTTCGAGGAAATCCCAACGCAGCTCACAAGTAGCAACTGACTCCTTCCTGCATCTACTACTGTTACTCCACTTCGAGAGCACTTCTACGCTTACCTCTCGGCGTATTAAGTTCACAGCAAAGAGAGTAATGCATGAGGTATGATGACATAATGTAGACAGAATAAAACCAAGCAATATGGTTAAGCCCCATAGTTTTACCCTTGGTATTAATAATACAAATACATGCCTCGCTGCCCCTTCTATCACTGGGTGAGGACACCGCAAGATTGAACTTACCACAGAGCACCTCTCCCGCTGAAGACAAATCAATCTAGTTGGCGAAACCAAACAGATAGATCGGAGAGAAATACAAAGCTATAACAATCACACATAATAAATTTCAGAAAGACTCAATTGCTTTCATTGAATAATCTGATCATAAATCCACAATTCATCGGATCCCAACAAACACACCGCAAAAGAAGATTGCATCGAATAGAACTCTGAGGAGAACATTGTATTGAAGATCAAAGAGAGAGAGAGAGAGAGAGAGAGAGAGAGAGAGAAGAGAGCCATCTAGGTAATCACTATGGACTCGTAGGTCTGTGGTCAACTCTCACACATCATCGGAGGTGCAGAAAGGTTGATATAGAGGCCCTCCGTGATCGATTCCCCCTCTGGAAGAGGACCGAAAAAGGCCTCCAGATGGGATCACAGAAGAACAGAGACTCGCGGCGGCGGAAAAATTGTTTCGGTTGGTTCTCTGTTTTTTTTCTAATATTTGGGAATTTATAGCACTGGAATTAGGTCAGACGGAGTCACTAGGAGCCCACAAGGCATCAGGGCGTGCCTACCCCCCAGGGCACGCCCTGTTGCCTTGTCGTCTCCTCGTAGCTCTTCCGGTCCCTCCCCGAAGCTTCTAGGGTCTCTTATGTCCAGAAAAAATCAACAAATAGTTTCGTTATGTTTGGACTCCATTTGGTATAGATTTTCTATAAAACAAAAAACAAGTAGAAAACAACAACTGGCACTGGG
Source organism: Triticum aestivum (assembly GCF_018294505.1). Taxonomy (NCBI): domain Eukaryota; kingdom Viridiplantae; phylum Streptophyta; class Magnoliopsida; order Poales; family Poaceae; genus Triticum; species Triticum aestivum. The sequence goes on along the minus strand of NC_057814.1, from coordinate 576,926,067 downwards.
CACTAAGTTAATAGGTTAGTTCCCAAAAATGATATAGAGTTGCAAATAAAGTATCTAAGATTGATAATATAATAGTATGATGTTGGAAATATGCCCTAGAGGCAATAATAAAATGGTTATTATTGTATTTCCTTGTTCATGATAATTGTCTATTGTTCATGCTATAATTGTATTACCTGGAAACCATAATACATGTGTGAATACATAGACCACAACATGTCCCTAGTAAGCCTCTAGTTGACTAGCTCGTTGATCAATAGATGGTTATGGTTTCCTGACCATGGACATTGGATGTCATTGATAACGGGATCACATCATTAGGAGAATGATGTGATGGACAAGACCCAATCCTAAGCATAGCACAAGATCGTGTAGTTCGTTTGCTAAGAGCTTTTCTAATGTCAAGTATCGTTTCCTTAGACCATGAGATTGTGCAACTCCCGGATACTGTAGGAATGCTTTGGGTGTACCAAACGTCACAACGTAACTGGGTGGCTACAAAGGTGCACTACAGGTATCTCCGAAAGTGTCTGTTGGGTTGGCACGAATCGAGACTGGGATTTGTCACTCCGTATGACGGAGAGGTATCTCTGGGCCCACTCGGTAATGCATCATCATAATGAGCTCAATGTGACTAATGAGTTAGCCACGGGATCATGCGTTACGGAACCAGTAAAGAGACTTGCCGGTAACGAGATTGAACGAGGTATTGGGATACCGACGATCGAATCTCGGGCAAGTAACATACCGATGGACAAAGGGAATTGTATACGGGATTGATTGAATCCCCGACATCGTGGTTCATCCGATGAGATCATCGTGGAACATGTGGGAGCCAATATGGGTATCCAGATCCCGCTATTGGTTATTGGCCGGAGAGGTGTCTCGGTCATGTCTGCATGGTTCCCGAACCCGTAGGGTCTACACACTTAAGGTTCTGTGACGCTAGAGTTGTTATGGGAAATAGTATGTGGTTACCGAAGGTTGTTCGAAGTCCCGGATGAGATCCCGGACGTGACGAGGAACTCCGGAGTGGTCCGGAGGTGAAGATCGATATATTGGACGAAGGGTATTGGAGTCCGGAATTGTTCTGGGAGTACCGGGTGACGACCAGCGTGACCGAAAGGTGTTTCGGAGGCCCCGGCAAGCGTTGGGGGGCCTTATGGGCCAAGGGGAGGGGGCACACCAGCCCACTAAGGGGCTGTGCGCCCCTCCCAACCCCTCTCACGTAACCAGGAGAGGTGGGGGCGCCACCCCTAGGGCAGCCGCCCCTCCCGGCTTGGGGGGCAAGTTTCCTAAGGGGTGGGGGCGCCCAAACCCATCTAGGGTTTCCCCTGGCCGCCGCCCCTCCCCTAGGAAACCCTAGGGCGCCTCCTCCAACCCCCTTCCCCCTATATATAGTGAGGGAGAGAGAGGGCAGCCGCACCCCTGGCAAGGCGCAGCCCTCTCCTCCTCCAACTCCTCCTCCTCCTCCGTAGTGCTTAGCGAAGCTCTGCCGGAGAACCACGAGCTCCATTGCCACCATGCCGTCGTGCTGCTGGAGTTATCCCTCAACTTCTCCTCTCCCTTTGCTGGATCAAGAAGGAGGAGACGTCCCCGGGCTGTACGTGTGTTGAACGCGGAGGCGCCGTCCGTTCGGCGCTAGATCGGATCTTCCGCGATTTGAATCGCCGTGAGTACGACTCCATCAACCGCGTTCTTGTAACGCTTCCACTTAGCGATCTTCAAGGGTATGAAGATGCACTCCCCCTCTCTCGTTGCTAGCATCTCCTATATTGATCTTGGTGACACGTAGGAAAATTTTGAATTATTGCTACGTTACCCAACATATGAAACAATTAAAAATTATAGATACATTAAAGACGTATCAGAACCAAACATGCCAAAAACTAGTCAATGATTTATATCTCTTCAACGCATGCATAATGGCAGCTGATCATAGTGAGCAATGAGGAACCAACACTAATAGGAAAAGGAAATATTTGACTTGTTGCTGCCACAAGAGAGGAGTGGTCAATTTTAAGTAGATATGTACATACGATGTACTTATGATATTGTTCATTGCAGAACCTTTTTTAACCTTTCATGCTACATTATTATATTGTAATCAATAATTGTGCTTCATGCACATGAGACTAGTATTTTTCTAGGCTTACATCTTTTTTTGGGTTTAACAAGATTTATTTTTCTTCTGATGTAATAATGCAATTTTAGTACCAAGTGACTGTTTTAAATTCTTAAAATCACAATGATCTCAAAGGTTAGATATCCATGATGCAAATAACAAAACTAGAAGTTGGGTGGTGAGTTTTGATTTCTCTTTTGACAAGACGGGTCTATCATGGATAAAAAATACTAACATTTTTCCAATGGCTAAAAACAAATCCAGCTAACATGTTTTACCGGAACAAAATATATGTTTTTCCAAGTTCGCGATAATACCTTGAATTGCAAAATTTGGCTTGTTTGCGGGGCCTAGAAAGTGGTATTGCTTTCTACTTTAGTTACAAGATTCTACATAGCTAAATGATGTCCATTCTTTTAAAAATATTTTAAATTTTTCAATTTTTTTTACCATAAGGTGACATAAAGAGAGAGGAAGGAAAAAGTGGTGCACGAAAACTTATACATTGGCTATTAGACCAGTGCACGGAAACCCAGCCCAATGGACGAGCGCCATCATGGTCTAGTCAAATCATAATGTGTGCAGAGACAATGAGATGCCTCGGGCACAAAGCAAGGCTAATAGTATAGTTGAATGATGGCTATATGCAGTTGCCATGTCATCTGAGCCATCATGCATAGTATAGTAAGGTACTACTGTGATAGCCTGACTTATTAGGGATGATAGACTATTCATATCAATAAGGAATTCTTTTTTTCCGGGAGCCCATTCGGAAAGAACTCCAAAGTTAAGCATGCTTAGCTTGGAGTAATTTCAGGATGGGTGACCGACCGAGAAGTTGCTCCCGGGTGCGCACGAGTGAGGACAAAGTGCGTAGAAAAGACTAGTATTGATCTGTGAGGCCAGTCTAGATCCTGCCAGGAGTAACGACCACCGACGGGTGTGTCCGGGGCGTTACAACTACCTCCGTCTAGGTTTATTGGTTCCTTTCATACTTTGTGCCAAATTAAACATTATTATGTTGTAATCGATAATTTTGCTTCATGCACATAAGACTAGCAAAATATAGGTTCTATATGACAGAACTTTTAGTGTTGAATTTGCATTTGAAAGAAGTTTCTGATACCACTTTTAGGGATATAACTTATTTTTTGCTAGTTTAATCGAAGGTCAAAGTTTGACCCAAAATACAACGAAGACTAATAAACCCGGACGGAGGTAGTAGACTATAAGATTGAGTATTAGACTATTGCTTTTTCAACATTCTCTCTTTCTCTTTCTTCGTATTTATAACATTTGCCTAGGAGCACACACAGAGCATGACTCTTGCATGAAAGCTCACCCCCCCTCTGAATTTTCTAGGTCTCTTTCACATAGGCAAAAGTGTCATGCAAGCAGGTATACTCCCCTTATTATACTTATTCTCACGAACATATCAGTATCTATTTTCTCTATGAGAAAATGAATGCTTATAAAATGTAAAACATTCAAGTCTGGAGCCATGGTTTGCAGAGCAATGGTGATCACCCTACTTTTCTTGTTTCTTCGTCATCGCCGAGATTAATGTCCAGACTTGGGCCATACTTTCTTGAGCCAGCGCAAGACGTGGCCTAGGCCCAGCACGACCCGATGGTTGATGTGCCAGGCTGGCATGATCCAAAGTAGTAGCGTGCCGTCCTGGGCCTAACAGCTGAGCACAATGGGCAGCACGGCCCTAGACTACGTGATGGGCCAGCACGAACACGACCCGGCATGGTGAAGGCCCACAATGTCGTACAGTATATGCGTGTAGAGAACACCACTGTCTCTCCCAACGCATATAAACGCACTATAGTTTGCATTATACATCAAGTAAAAGCCAGATATAATATCTAGTGATACCAATACTAGAACGCACTCATGCTTCCATTCCAAAAATATCAAATTTTAATGTGTTAAAATAATTCTGATTTGTTTGGGATGTCCAGAAGACATGTATGTACATTTCCTGAAGAATTCTAGTCATACATCAAAATCCATAAAGAGACACAAAAAAGACAAATCCATCATGAAGAGTGTCAAATTTTTATCCCTGTCTTTTTTGACACTATTTGTGCTGGATTTATATATTTTTGTGTCTTTTCTATATTTCAAATTTTGATTCAAAAAAATTTAGGCATTGTAGACATATGTCTTGTGAACATAAAAAAATTGATTTTTTTACACACTTAACTTTGATGTTTTCAGAGTGCGATTGGTATCACCTGGTACTTCCCCACAAGTTCTTCTAAAAAAAACTATGCGTGAAAGCCATTCAGACTTGACTGGTCAAAATCAGATCCCAAATAATATGTGTTCGTCTTTCTCTCCCTGATCTCCTCGGCTTCACCCCTGGACCTCAGCGCTGCCACCTCCGTCTTCACGGCATTCCCTGCCGCGCTGCCCACGAGCCTCCTCCTCCCTCACCCAGACTCCATCTCGATGTCACGGGCGCCCGTCGCGGCGGCTCACGGCACCCGGCGACGAGCGCGACCACAGCAGCAGCGGCAATGGCGGACCGTGGCCACCGCGGAGGCCGGGTGCCTCGTTATAGCTAATGAGCGACGATCTGCTTGAGCGTGACCACGACGACAGAGTCCCTGGCGCGGCGGCACGAGCTGGCACGGCACGACAGGCTGGCCGGGCCAGCTGGCCCGAGCCCAACGCGGCCCGGCCCGGCCCAGAGCACGGACGGGCTGGCCTGACCCGGCCCAACTCTCGGCATAACTGGGACATGGATGCTCTCTGGATTTGGGGATGGTCAGCTTGTCTTGTTCTCCATCCTCACCTTGTAGTGTCCGTCCACTCTTGTCCGGCGTCACAGCTCATTCCTTCACCACCAGCAGGCAGGAGCTAGTGCTGCTGCGTGTTGGCCATGGCAGCGATGAAGCCCGTCCTGTACAGCGCGGCGATCAGCTCCTGCTCCTACCGGGTCCGCATCGCCCTCAGCCTCAAAGGTAACCAAAAACAGAGCCACCACCCATCGAATCCTTCTTCCCCCCTGCAGAGACATACCACTGTGTTTTCTTTGGGGATTACCGATTAGGTGCATGACATGGTCGTTCCCAAGTGGTGTCGATCCTTTTCCTATGAATCCGGGTACAATCCATCGCTGCTTTAGTCCAGAAGGTCTTTGTGGGGATGATTTCCTTTGCTTTCAGGGATTTGTAGCTACTGCTATGAATGGACCAAGTATTTGACTTGTGGAAATGTTGGTCCAGCCGTCGTGGGGTTAAGTAAAAATGCGCAGCTTTGTATATGTTAAAATGGAGTATTTAAATCCTTAAACCAGAGTTGGAGTAGGCAGAGCCAATTGTTTTGTTTAGGATGTACTAATATAATTGTAAGGGATGGATGTACAAAACAGTCTACTCGATCAACCCAAAAGATATTATAAAGTCTCGGAATTGCTTAAATACAACCGCCAGTTGGAGGACTCAAGTTTAAAGCATTTCTATTGAAAAATTTCATCGTTATCAATTTCATCGTTATTTCATTGTTCTTCTCCATAATGAAGGCGTGGAATATGAGTACAGGGCGGTGGAGTGGAATGATACAGGTTAGTAGCAACAAACGCCTTTTTCTTTTACAATTATACACTCTTTGTCTGAAAGAGGGTGATACATAGTGTCAAATAATTGTGCGGCATAGTTAATCGATAAGTTGTAACATCAGGAAATTATCCTGACAAATATTTCTAGCTATGGCACCATTGATCACCATATAAAATTATTGGTTCATTGCATACTGGTGATCCCTATTAGCAGAAGAGATACAGACAATACATAGAGCATTACAGTGATATCAGGATTAAACTCGTGTTGCATACTCTGCTGGATCAAAGGGGAGAACTGAATACGAGTACCTTCTGAGATATTTCTCGTTGTTGCAATTATGATCACTGCGGAGTTCCCTTTCTGTTGAGTAGGTATAGTTTGTTGGAGTATATAGTACTTTGACGGTTCTTCTTGTGATCATCTTGTAGATTATGAGAAAATCAATCCAATTAAGTATGTGCCAGCACTACAAGATGGGGACATCTTGGTTTCAGACTCTCTTGCAATCATATTGGTGAATAGTAACTCTTCATCATGTTTTTTATTGTCTGTGGTCCAGCCTTCTGGTACTATTGACAACACAATTTCTTGCTTTCTGTTGAGTAGTATCTTGAAGACAAATATCCCCAGCACCTTCTTTTACCTCAAGATCTGAAAAGGAAGGCTCTTAATCTGCAGGTACTGACTTTTGTCAGGAGTTGTTTGCGTACTGACTTTAACTCTTTCTTTCTTCTCAGACTTTATATACTGAAACCAACTTTTTCGATAAACGGACCTTATACTGAAACCAACTAAAGTGTTCAATCTGTTCATAATGCTATGTTTGCACCGAATACTTAATGCTGAAAAGGGAAAAGGACCAACAAAGTTCTGGAAATCTCATGCTTTTGGTTACTCGTTTCATTATGCAACTTTTGTCTGCAACTTGCAAGCTCTACACATATATGGATTTCTTATTTGTTGCAGATTGCAAACATTGTGTGCTCGAGCATTCAACCTCTTCAGTGTTACGCTGTTATCGTAAGTTCGCTTACACTCAGCTGTTGTTTGGCCAAACGTTGTTCTACAATACTAGCGCAATATTCCAAACACAACCTTATTTTGAGCTATTCTTATTTAGGGGTTGATTAAAGGCAAATTGGGCCCCGATGAGAGCCTTCAGATAGTGCATCATTACATTGACAAGGGATTTAGAGGTATGGTTTCCAACACTCTGTTATTGACTTCTCTTACAACTCCAAAAGAGAAAGTTTACCATAACGAAGGGTGCTGTAGTACTCAACATTTTTGTCTCTTTCACCATAGCAATTGAAAAACTTCTGGAAGGATGTGACAGTAAATTTGCTACTGGAGATGAAGTCCAACTGGTTTGTGCTTTGTGCTCAATTTTGTTTTTTCTTTTGATAGGTACCACATTTATTCTAACAATATATATTTTAGACCAAGTCGTTTTATTTCTTGACAACTTCCTGATACACTGATTATGCCCTCTCTGCTATATGCCTCAGATAGGAGATTATCAATTCAGTACTAGCTTGACACTTTAATTACTGACCGTTAATTGTAAGTTATTGACTAGTCTGTGCTTGTATATTTTGTTTCTCTGTACAGGCGGACGTGTTCCTTGCGCCCCAGATACACGCTGGCGTGACGCGCTTCGACATCGACATGGTACGGAACATCTGTTGTTTCAGTCTTCCACATGTAGAACTAAATCATCACCCTCGAATAAACTTCCTATGCTTACCTGCTGATAAGAAGCAATTGTTTCCTTGCAGTCGAAATATCCACATTTGGAGAGATTTTACAAAGCATACATGGAAATCCCAGCATTTCAAGCCGCACGCCCTGAAAACCAGCCGGACGCGCCTTCGCTCCCACAGTGAAAAATGCAGCTGTTTTTCGAGACGTTTGTACTTTGTAATAAAACTCTGAGGTTCTTCTGGTGTCCATGGATGTAGAAGGAGCTTGCTCTTGTCTTGTAGAAGTGAATTAGTTGAGAATAATGCAATTCCCCTCATTGGGAGAAGAATATTACGCTGCACTTCAGGTAAAGCAGGGCAGTCCAGTACTATGTCAGTGTGCTCATGAGTAATAAAATTGGAATGTCGTCTGTGTGTACTGCTGGGGTGAACATAGGGTGTGTTTGGTTGCCCGCATCGAGCCCAACCAGCCCCGCGCGGTGCAGCATCTTTTCGGACCTCGTTGTTTGGTTTCTCGCATACACTGTTGAGCCTGCATAACACGGTTCTTAAAAGCACCCCTGGGCCTGGCCCGTTGGGAACGGCCGAATCGGCAGTTTCCCGAGAGCCAGGCTCGAGGGATGCTTCGAGGCGCATGTGGGTGGCTCTCTGGAGACGTGTGTCTCGAGTTAATCCCTCTCTCTCTCCCTAATCCTCAATCCCCTCTCTCTCCCTCTACTCCAGTGCGATCCCGTCGATCCCGTCCGCCATGGAAGCAGGGGAGCGGATCCAACACCTCGTAGAGCGGATCAAAGTAGAGGGGCGGAAGGCGAGGCTGGACGGAATCAAACACGCCTTCCGCTACTTCTCCTGGGCCGGCCACCGCCTATCGAGCCTCCCCTGCGTCCCCTGCGCTGGCAATGCGGCCCCGTCCAGCCCCTCCAGCCACGCCGCGGAGACCTCCATGAGCCTCCGCCGCCGCAGCGACGACAGCGGCAGCGTGGCCGGCCGCGCCGCGCGGAAGTTCACACTGGAGCAGCTGTCCGCGGCCACGGACGGCTTCTCCGCGTCCAACCTGCTCGGCCATGGCAGCTTCGGCATGGTGTACAAGTGCCATCTCCGCCTGGACGGCGGCGACGAGGACGCCGCCGGCGCGCCGCCGACGGTGGCCGTGAAGCAGCTGTGCCGCGGCGGCGCGCAGGGGTGCCATGAGTTCGTGGTGGAGTGCGCGATGCTAATGACGCTGCGGCACCCCAACCTGGTCGCCCTCGTCGGCTACTGTGCGCAGGCCCATGAGCGGCTCCTCGTCTACGAGCTCCTCCCACGCGGCAGCCTCTACGCCCGCCTCTTCCTCCCTCTCCCCGGTGACCTCTCCGCCCAAGCCCAAGCCCAGCACACAACCGCGGCGAGTCGGGCGCGGCCACGGCCACAGCGGCGAGCCGGGCGCGGCCACGGCCACGGCCACGGCAGCGAGTCGGGCGCGTCCACAGCTGCCGGGAGTTGGTGGTGGGCACAATGGGCAGTGGAAGCTCCGGCGCGCTCAAAGTGTTTGACGAAATGTCAAACCCAACCTGATGGCTGTTAAGTTTTGTTGTTAATGCTGGTAATCATATGCATGTATGCAACCAAACGCCGGGTGAAAATTGCATCTCGATGAAAAGACTCCCAATGCAGGCAACCAATCAACTGGCCATCTACATTTTTGACCCTGTTTTTGCTTACCCAGGCCCTGCGCAGTCTGGCTCGTTTTTTCCCTCTGAGCCAGGCCCGGCAGCGAAAGCAACCAATCACGCCCATAGTGATGGTCTTCAACTCTGGATTGCCGTTTCAATATTTCTATTTCGTCTATTTCTCTGTGCAGTTGAAAAAACAGTAAAATATACTGCCAGGTTCCATTCGTTCGCGTCCAACCAAGGTGAATAACCTGGCGGCATATGCCCCTGGAATCGAGTCCGCAGGCTGTTACATACGGGTTTGGGCGAAGTAGCGTGTTTTCTAAATACGAGCAGCACGAAAGTCAGGGGAGAAAGGACAAGAACGTTTGATTTCTGGATGTATATACATCCTATATGAAAAATCTTTGTATATACATCCTATATGAAAAATCTTTAGTAATTCAATAAAGAGCTCTTTTACGGTGATTGGGGAGTTACCAATTGTAATTTCATGTAACTCCCCCATCGATTATTTTCCACCGTTGGTTCTAGCCTGTTAATTAAAAAATTGAGTTTAGTCAATAAGGGTATTATGGTCATGTGTGTTTTTTTTCAGTACTCCGCTGGTCAAACCCCCGCATCTGGCTAACCCATCTCGCGAGAGGGAGGAGCCGGCGCGAGGACCTGGGAGACGGCGGCGCAGGAGTGAGGACCTACGTCGGCGCGAGGACCTGCAGGCGAAGACGCCGACGCGAGATCCAGGAGGCGAAGCCCCGGCTGGTCTTGGTCGTAGTGGCCGCTCCCCCACATACGTCCCCACCGACGCCGCGTGAGGTTCTGGAGGGGACGCCGCCGCCGCGAGGTATTGGAGATCCCGGCTGCACTTGGTCGTAGAACAGAGGTATCTCTTCCCCTGCCCTCATCTCTTCCTCCCATCCTTCCCTCCTCACGCCTTGTGCTGGCGGTGGAGACATGGAGCAACTGCACATTGCAGCACCTTGAAATAAAATTCAGTTAGCAGTTAGAGTTCAGATTGGTAGTGGATACGCCAGCAGTGCGTTCGCTAGATTGCGCAACTTCCGCAGTCACTAATCGCATGATTAGCGGCTGGCCCGCGTCCTCGATGCCTGCAATGATGATGCTGCTGCTGACTGTTAGCACGCTGCTGCTGCCACGTTTTTTACATGCACGAATCATCAACACAAAACTCTAAAGAAAAAGGGATATGATATGAATTTTTTTCAGCAAAGAATCATTTGGTTTGTCACACAAACATACAAGTAGAAATTGCAGCCTTAAAGTTTCCAGAATCAACAGTTAACTATGTAAGCTTATGGTCATACTCCTGTATCATACACGTACACAAGTTCAGGCCATACATGTATAAATTCTGTTAACTGTCAAGCCTTTATTCAGTAATGAAATCTTGAATTTTGGATTACTTGTAACAGCATGTTCGAACAACTGAAATCTTGCTGCAGCATACACATACAAGTTCAGGTCATACATGTAAACTATGGCTTGGAACAACTTAACTAGTGCTAATAACAGTTTCATAGTTCAGTTGCATGTGTTTGTTTTGAAGTTTAGAAGAGACACAGGTTCAGAGTTCACAAATTTTTTACAACATGTAGCATTCCCCAGTGGCATTTGCTGCTTATAAACTACAGAGAATACTGGTAATAAATCCCACTAAGCATAGGTAGTGGAGAGGATCAAAATTCAGACATATGATAAACTACAGAGATTCTGCAATTTCTGAAGAGTAGTTAAATATTACTCCCTCCGTCCCATGATGTAAGGTGTTTTTTGACACTAGTGTAGTGTCAAAAATGGTCTTACATTATGGGACGGAGGGAGTAGTTGCTATGATAATGTTTTCATAACTATGAAGAGTGTGTTATATGCTGCTTAGAGATTGTATAGCTGGAGTGGCCTAACAATTCTAGAAGACACTATGCACTTGTTTTGTGTCTAATAAATTCATAATCTGTAGTATCAGTCTTCTTAGTGCAAAAATGGAGACTACATTTCCATGGTACTCACATGCTATTACTATTCTTGCATTAAGATGTACTCTCTCCGTTCCTAAATATAAGTCTTTTTAGACATTTCAAATGGAATACAACATACGGATGTATGTAGACATATTTTAAAGTGTAGATTCATTCATTTTGCTCTGTATGTAGTCACTTGGTGCAATCTCTAGAAAGACTTATATTTAGGAACGGAGGGAGTACTACATAAAACCAAGGCTAATTTGTTTGACTTCCAAGTCCTTACTTTGCCATGACAAATCTGCTTGGCCACAGTTCATGTTATTTGCCAAAGCAAGTGAAACTCTTACTATTTTCTATAAAACTGAAGTGTCTCATCGAAATCTTCTCCAATGCATGCAGGACTTTCGTGTAGGAGAAAGCGAGATGTTCATAGTCCACGGTTGTCGTCTGAGTTTGTGTATTCCCTACGGCAGCAAAAATAACGTCAATTATTAAGGCAGCCACCGGTTCAAACAGTGAGCATCAGGTACTCTGTTTTCAGCACTCTATAGTTTAAACTCGCTGTGTTTAGTCTAGCAGATCCTTTTTCTGTGGAATCAAGTCTACCAGATTTAGTATTGACCTTTTCTTCTATCTTTGTATACATGACGGTAGTCATCAAGGAAATTTTACACAATTGTACAACCGACAGAGCAAAGGATGCCATAATACTGATTTTATCATTTCCACCATGATTTTCTCTCTTAATCAACCATGCTTTCCTGCACATCACATAAAATTAAGTGTACTTAGGATTGATTTAGTGCAGTTGCAATAGTTCTGCACCAGGGATATCATGCGGTAGCCAGCTCTATTTTTCTTTATTTTCTATGCAATTGATGATTCAGTTTAGTTCGTCGTTAGGGCACTATAATCAATGTTTAGTAATAAATTTTAGTGATTGTCCCATGTAAAGTTGATTTTCTGGCTGCAGGTTTATTGTCTGTGTTGGGTGTTCATTGTAGCAGTAGTGTGAGTACTGGACAGCCTTCTGCCACCATCGTTTACCTCCGACTCGCCAGCCAGCCGCCATCGTCTACCTCCTGTCGACCTCGTGTCTCGCCGGACAGCGCAGTCGTCAAACTCTGTCTCACCGGGCAGGCACCGCTGTCTACCTCTGCTTTGTAGTTAATTGTGTGCTAGCAATTCCTCCGGAAAACTTGTTAGGTTATTCTAACTCTGCCATGTATCCGTGATCTTGTTTTCTGAATATGTACTTTTTTTAGTGGTTTTCATTTTCATTTTATTTATCATAGCACTCCCATGATTTATTTCATTTTCTAGTGTATATTTTTAAATTTTTAAATTTTATTTTCCCTAATGGCCATGGCGTGAGAGAAGACTACTAGCGGGCTTGGGGATGTTCACTGCTTTGGGCGTTGCACTGAAGAAGTTTTGCCAAAAAGAAATAAAACTAGAAGCAAAATTCAAATTCAGGAGCATTTTCGGTAAAAAAATTGTTAAAAAATAAGTTTCCATAAAAACTCTCAAAAATTCACGATACCCTATATTCAATCTGGGAAAGTTTCTAGAAGTTTTGATGAATAGAAAAAAAATAGAAGCAAAATTCAAATTCAGGACCATTTTGGCTCAATATTTACCCCAAAAACAAGATTTCAGAAAGAAAAAAATCCATACTATTCTTAGCTCATTCAATCTGGGAAAGTTTCAAGAAGTTCTTCCAAACAGAAAAAAATAGAAGGAAAAAAAAAAATTTTTCAGGAAGAAAAAACTCAAAATTTGGCATGAAAAATCTCAAAAAATCCACACTACCCTTATATTTAGTCTAGGAAGATTTCAAGAAGCTTTCTCGGACAGGAAAAAAACTAAAAGCAAAATTCAAGTTCAGGAGCATTTTTGGCTCAAAATTGGGTAGAATATTTTTTCTGGGAAAAATATCCAAAAATAAAAGTTCCTAGAAAAATTCCATGAGTACCAATTTAGGAGATGTTAGTTAAACTTCACTATAGAACTTGGCTTTGTAACAATCAGTTTGATGCAAATAGAACCAATAATGTAGATCAGGTTCGGGTGCATGTTAGCTCTACATGGTAGCTCTATGCTGGTTATGGGTCTGAATGGGTCGTAGCGGTACTTGTAGACCAAGATGACCCATAGTGGTAGTTATGGGTTGGAATGACCTGTGGTGGTAGTTGTGTGTCGGGACTATCATTCAAGGTAGTTGAGCGTTCGGATGACCTGTTATGGTACTTGTGGATCCACACGTCCCAAAGTGGTAGTTGTGGGTCCGTATGACCCCTAGTGATAGTTCTATGTTGGTAGTATCTGTAAGGGTAGTCGAGAGACCGTACGCCCATAGTTCTAGTACTGGTGCTGACAACCCATAGTGCTAGTCGTGGATTCGGATTACTCATATTAGTAGTTGTGGGTTTGAACGACCATAGTGCTAGTAGTAGAATTGACGAAGTATGGCTCATTGTGCTAGTCGTGGTCTGGATGACCCGTAGCGGTATTTGTTAGTTCGGATGACCCATACTGCTAGTCGTGGTCCGGACAACCCATCGTGGTGCTTGTGGACCCAGACAACTGATAGTGCTAAGTTCTGGGTTCGGATGGCCCATAGTGCTAGTTGGGGATCAGATGACTCATAGCGTTAGTTGTGAGTCCAGATGGCCAATGGTGCTAGTTGTGGGTTTTGACGACCCATGGTATTATTAGTGTGAGCGCCGCAAGTACCGGTCTTACACGTCCGGGCCCACTACTACCGATTTTAGTCGTCCGGACCCACAAGTATCAATCTTAGTCGTTCGGACCCACAAGTGTCGGTCCAGCTCACTACAATCGATCTTACTCGTTTGGACTTAAGTACCGGTCTTACTCGTTCGGGCTCATTTCTATCGATCCTAGTCATTGAGACCCACAAGTATCGATCTTAGTCATCCGAACACACAAGTATCGATTCTAGTCATCCGGACCCACAATACCGGTTTTACTCATTCCGGCTCACTACTATGGATCTTACACGTTCGGGCACACTACTTTTGATCTTAATCATCTAAAACCACAAGTATCGGTCTTACTCATTTGGGCTTACTACTGTTGGTCCTACTCATTCGGGCTCACTACTTCAATCTCAGTCGTTCGAGACGAGAAGTACCGATCTTAGTTATTTGGAACTGCAGAAATGATTTGGCTTTTAACAGAACAACAACTATTCATTTTTTGCAGGTTTTATTCCGGGCTACTGCGCTGATCCATATGTGGTCCTTACTCACTCCGACGGAGGCCAGGGAGCGTTTGGTTACTGGATATGTCCGGTGGGAGATGGTAGCGCGGGATATCTTCAACCGGTTTGGATGGCGGTCATGTAATAAGATAGGCGATTAGTTTATCTATCTTTTGTTTTGCCAGCCGGTTGTGGCTTTTTAGGCCTTTTGTTCTTGGCGTTGTGGCTCTGTATGAGCCTGCCGTTTTTTATTTGTTTCAAGACATTAAGACCTTGTTGAACCTCTTTTATCTATAAATGTGGCCGTATGCATCGTTCTGATGCAGAGGCCGGGGAGCCCCCCTTTTCGAAAAAAAATGAAGGGGAACAAGCAATGGATATATAGCAGGCCTGAACTCGACGTTTCACAGTTTATGTTCCAATGCAATCTACATACCATAGAAGGCATGAACAAGTATTCTGTTAGTGCCTCAATATTACATATGTGAATTGATCTCCCTCCAGTACTACTCTTCTCATTGTACATTTATTAAGGGAAATAAAATAGGTGTTGTTGATTAACACTACCTGTGCAACGTCCTGAAGGGTTTGACTGACCAGAGAGGAGTTTGAGGATGGTCCAAAAACACGACATCCAGCAGACCATAGCCAGCTCACAATTGGTCTTTCATGAATACGTGATGCATGTTCATAGGATGCACTCAGACCTCCAACTGCGAAAGCCAAACCAGATGGATATGCAAACTGCAATGTTTCAGTAACTGCTTTCATACTCTTTAGCCTAAGATTTAACAAGATTGTTTCTAGGTGATGTCACAGAGTTCATATCTTCATAGATTTTCAACCATCTGTTCACAGAGTTCATCATCTGTTCCATCAACAACTCTGCTCCTCCGCAAGGTCGTGGCTGGACTCCACTGCCTGCTGGCCTTCACTGACCGCCGCTCGACTCCATCGGCCATGGTTGTCCCTGCCCGACGCGCCTCCCGTGGCGTTCCTCGGATCTAGTGCCGCCGCCGGCCGCCTGCGCTGCCGGCCCCGCCCGCTTAGCACCGCCGCTCCTGGCTCCCGTGGCTCGCTGCGGCTCCTGCAACGTGGGATACGGACCGACCGTGGAGGAGGGGGTGCACCAGGGGAGGCTAGATACGGTGGGCTTCCCGGCGGCGGCGCATGATTCCAGTGGCGTGGATAAGAGGCTGACGACATTTGGGCGATTGAGAGATTTGACGGGAACACCACGAGATTGAGGAGAGACGGTCATGGAGAATTTTCCAAATATTTGACATATCTACCCTTGAAAAATTTACTGGACCCACCTAAATTTTGTAATGGTCCCACCATTAATTGTAATTTTGTGTAATTTAAGTCTTGTAACTCCTCGTAACTCCTATTTTTCCACCATTAGATTCGAGTGGATGGACGGCTCCTAAATTCGCCAATCACTGTAACAGTTGTATTCAATAAAAGGTAAAAAAAATTGAAAATATTTTTGAAATAAACTTGATCTTCTATTGTACTCGTAAAAATAATTCCACGAAAGAAAAACCGTTGTTGACTTCACGGTGAAAAAACTAAACATTAGGCCAAAAAAGTGTGAACAATGACTTCTATGGAGCAATAAGTTTATTTTTTTCATACTGAAGTCAATGGTGATTTTTTATTCATGAAAATTTATATACTAGTGCAAAAGTAAGTCAAGATTATTCCAAAAAGAACTTCAGATTTTCTTTACTTCTAAAAGA
Source organism: Triticum aestivum (assembly GCF_018294505.1). NCBI lineage: Eukaryota > Viridiplantae > Streptophyta > Magnoliopsida > Poales > Poaceae > Triticum > Triticum aestivum. The sequence goes on along the minus strand of NC_057814.1, from coordinate 576,910,062 downwards.
AAATCATATTAAGTTTATATACACCGAGGAATCAAAGGGCTTTTCCCGGGGAGAGAGGTATAGACACGCGCGCGTTTACACCATACGAAGAAGGAAGAATAGACAGAGGCAGATATGATCTGGAACAACGTTTCGATTGGCAATGTCTACAATTAGGGTCGTAGGCATAAGTTGAAGCTTTATGAACACCGTTCTACTCCCATGGTCCAGAATAATCTACACACTAAATTGCGGCTAACTACACTCATTTTAGCAACAGTTAATTTCGGACGAGGTAGCACACTAGGGACCACTATTGACATTTTTGTTAGATTGTACACTTTACAAATATCTATCATGATATCTAATTATATTAATTTATATATGAACACACACACATGCAAATATATTTTATACAATATATAGGTAATGTTTTTAAAAAATTGACATTTTTTGTTATATCATACAATTTAATTTAGGAGAAATTAAATTTTAGTGATATATAATAAAACTTCATAATACGCTATAATTATTATTGAAAAACACTTTTATGTTGTTACTTATGCTCATTAAGGAATGGAAAAATTGTATTAAGTAAAACTATGGTATCATACAACTAGTTTAAATAAGTATAAACGTTTATTATAAAAATGTATATTACCATGCTCTAACTCCAAAAAATATTTTGTTTATTTGGTCCAACCAAATTAAGTTTTGGACATTGTCCATCCACTTGCGAGCATTTTATTCTCTACTCTTGACTCAACATCCCGTTTTCGTTTATTTGGGCCAAACTTTTTCAAAATAGAGTTTTTGTTGATATAATTTAATTCTGTTCATATTAATTGCCTGGTAGGCTCTCTCACCCACACAACTACGGGTCAATGCAAATGTGTATGTGTTTATTGTTAGAATAAATCCGAGGCACTCCGTCGATCATCCGAGGACCAAGCAATCACACGAGCACGACACCGAGATTTGTTAACGAGGTTCACCGATATGGCTACATTCCCGGGGCCTGACTATGGACGCTCCTCCCCATGACACCCCTATAATACCGCACCCGGTCGCCCTGGACGCCGGCACATGCCGCCAGCTTTCCCTGCGTTCCAGTGCTATTATGTTGGCATATGTTACATTGTGTGACTACCCCTGCTATATATGAGAGGCCTAGGATACAAGTGCCCTACTAGGATACAACTCCACGTCCTATGTAAACACAGTACAACTCCTAGTCCAACTGTAACCTATGTTGTACACAATATTCGACACAACTCTAACATTTACAATAAAAACCTTTTGAATAAAACCCTACATTTTGGAGGATCATGAACACTAAGCAGCTTGGGTTAGAGAACCCATACTCCTACTTGGCTGTACAAGCCGGTCATGGTCACCACGAAATCGGTATCGTATTCGAGTTTACCTATGTGGTCGTCTTTATTATCCACGTCCCCACTGACTTTTGTTAAAACGCTCTCATCGACATCATCGTTGTTGTGGTCATAAGCATAGCGTTGCTTGGATTGTTGTTTAACATGGTGGTCTTCAGGAAGGTGTGGTCACACACTTATATGGGATGGACCGCAATGTTTTTCGGCGTCAACATGTATCTGATGCCTATCTTCGAAACGGTAACTAAGCATAATCATATTCCATACTATGGTGTCTTGATAGAGTTATGCACTAATTTTTTTGTGAGTGACAGCATAACTTTGCTTTGAAGAATGCCGAGCTAGGTAGATTCTCACTGTTCCAGTCTATGGTAACTATGGCAAATGGACAATGTGGACTGCATATGCCCTTTTGGGCCGGAACATAACATGGTTGGTAATGATTTGGGCTATGGGTACATGCATTCTTATACTGTGAAGTGTGTATCTCGCTCAACATGAATGTATCTTCCGTCTCACTAAAGAATTTCCTGTCACGTGTAGCTACTGGGTCAACTCATGTTCGTCTATTTTTTCTTCGCTAGGTTTTGATAGAGTTCGTTGGGTTCCGCTAGGTTTCGTTCGTTGTCTCTTTTCGTTGTTTTTCTTTTTGGTGTTTTTGTTTCTTCACTGGTTTTTCTTTAGTTTTCTGTTTTCCTTTGGTTTTTGACCAGTTTTGTTCATTACTTTCTCTATTTTCACTGATTTTTCTTCCTTTGTTTGTTTTCAGTGGTTTTCTCTCTTTCTTGGGTTTCTATATTTTATTTGGGTTTCTTTTGTTTATTTGTCGCCTTCCATCGGGGTTTCCTTATTTCTTTTGGGTTTATTTGTTTCTTTTTTGGTTTTATCGGTTTTCCTGGTTTTCACAATCGTTACACTGTTTGGCATAAATTTCTTTAGTTTTTTTTTCTCGTTTAGTTTTTCATTTTTTTAGTTTTATTTGTTTCTATACTTGTTTATCTTAGGCTTTTTTCGTCTTTAATTTTCACTATGTTCCATTATTTTGCACCGGTTTCTTTGCTTTTCCCTTTCCCTTTTCCTTTTCGTTTTCTTTGGTTTCTTTGTTTCTGTCTGGTTTTTCGGTTTATTGACAACACAATTTCTTGCTTTCTGTTGAGTAGTATCTTGAAAACAAATATCCCCAACACCCTCTTTTACCTCAAGATCTGAAAAGGAAGGCTCTTATGTAGGAATATTTTTTCCGTCTTTCTTCATCAGTTCAGACTTTTGGATGAGTTGGCTGGAGCATGAATTCAATATGGTATCCGAGCCAAGAGGTCTTGAGTTCAAGATCCTGCCAACATTACACTAGTAGAAAACAGGGCTTTGGTCACAGGGCAGTATTCACATTAGTCCCGGTTCAGTCACCAACCGGGACTAATGTGAGCATTCGTCCCGGTTCGTGCGGCTAAGGCATTAGTCCCGGTTCACCTGGGCCCTTTAGTCCCGGTTGGTGCCACGAACCGGGACTAAAGGGTGCGATGCCCATTAGTTCCCGGTTGGTGCCACCAACCGGTACTAATGGGCTTTGAGGCATTAGTACCGGTTCATGGCACGAACCGGTACTAAAGGTCCCATTTTCAAACTCTACCCCCCCGTGGACCGCCTTTTCAGTTTTAGAAAAAACAAAAGAAAATGATGGAAATGTCAAAAAAATAAAATAAAATAAGTTTCCCATGTGATATGTGGTCTAGTTGTTGGGAAATTAACAAATATGAATTTCGACTTTATTTGCAAAATCTCTCTGGAATTTCTTAAAATGGGCATAACTTTTGCATACGAACTCGGATGAAAAAGTTTTTTATATGAAAAATCATCTACTCGAAAAGTTACATCCGAATTTAACCGGGGGGGGGGGGTACCCCGTTAAACATTTTCAAAATCCTCAAAAACCTAACAGGAAAAAGTTACGGGGCTTTTAAGATCTGGAGAGGCAAAAAAAATGCAAAAAAATTCAAACTGTGGTCAAACAATGGTCAAACTAATTATTCTAGAATATTAGTGTTACTAAATAATTATTTCATTTTTTTGAATTTTGGTCAAATCTGGTCAAACTGTGGTCAAACAATGGTCAAATTAATTATTCCAGAAATATTAGTGTTACTAAATAATTATTGTTTTTTAAAACAATAGTTTCAAACTCAAACAGTGAAATGTGTCACTTCATGCTGAAGCTAAATTCCTGAGGGTTAATAGGATTGACATCTTACTATTGTCATGAAAACAACATGTGTAGACTTGGAAACGAGGGAGAATAGAACCCGGAAGTTAAGCGTGCTCAGGCTGGAGTAGTGAGAGGATGGGTGACCGTTCGGGAAGTTAGATGATTTGGAATGATGAGGGGTGATTAGAGATTAGAGGATAAATTGAGCAGTGATGAGGGGTGGTGATTAGAGATTAGAGGTTAAAATAATTCAGAAATTTGAAAATAAAAAAAATTCGCAAAACTTTTTTCAAAAAAAAAAAATCATAAAATTTCCTTACCAACCGGGACTAAAGGTGGAGCTCCACGTGTAAGAACCGGGACTAAAGGGGGGAGGCATTAGTAACGACCCTTTAGTCCCGGTTCAAAAACCGGGACTAAAGGCCGTTACCAACCGGGACAAAAGCCCCCTTTTCTACTAGTGTTATATTAAAAAAAGATTATACGGCCTAAATAAACACCACGTCTAAGGACTAAATAAGTCTAGACGCGAGGGGGGTGTTAAAATATAGTGCAAGACGTTGGCTACACGATTGCAGCTACGTCATAGACATCTCACAATTTTTTGCGCTTCCGGCGATTGCGGCTACACGAGCTATGATGAGTTCTACATCGACCATGACTACTTCAACCACGGCTACATCATGATTGGCAACCTCGACATCGACCACACGACTACGTCTACCACAACATATCGGCAACAACTCCAGTCAACAACGGCCGTGTCATCACCAGCGTTCATGCCATTCCCGCTGTGACCGCGGGAGGGAAGAGAGGAGAGACAAGGAAGGCACCAGAAGGGGACACAGTCACCGCTATCATAGACGCAGTTGATGATGGAGCAACGGAAAATACAAACACAAGACTTCAAACTCAGTCGTAATCGTTCGCTTCACTCCCGCTACGACCGAGGGGGAATGTAAGAAGTATAAATATGATAAGTTAGAGATTAGGGGTTAGAGATAGGAGAGGTTTAAACCATGTACGACTTTTCCTCTACTCCAAGTTTGTCTCTCTCATATTGTACTCTATATATACCACTACGAGGGTCAGATCAATACAACAACAACACACATATTCAACCATACTATGATTTTCTACATCTTAATCTGTAGGTACATGTTTTGCAGGAGTCGTTTGCAAGTGAAGAGACCTTATACTAAAACCAAGTAAAGTGTTCAATCAGTTTTCCATGCTATGTTTGCACCGAACACTTAATGCTGAAAAAGGAAAAGGAGCAGCAAAGTTCTAGAAATGTCATGCTTTTGGTTACTTGTTTCATTGTGTAACTTTTAAATGCAAGTTGCAAAGCCCTGCACATATATGCATATCTTATTTGTTGCAGATTGCAAACATCTGTGCTCAAGCATTCAACCTCTTCAGTGTTACGTTGTTATCAAAAGTTCACTCACACTTAGTTGTTGTTTGGCAAAACATTTTTCTACAATACTGGCGCAATATTCCAAACAAAACCTTATTTTTAGCTATTCTTATCTAGTGGTTGATTAATGGCAAATTGGGATCCGATGAGAGCCTTTAGATAGCGCATCATTACATTGACAAGGGATTTAGAGGCATGGTTTGCAACACGCTGTTATCCTCTTTTCTGTTTCACATCATATCATCGTATTTCCTTCAACACACTTCTCTTACAACTCCAAAATCGATAGTTTACCATAACGAAGGGTGTTGTAGTACTTCAATTTTTTTTCTCTGTCACCATAGCAATTGAAAAACTTCTGGAAGGATGTGACAGTAAATTTGCTACTGGATATGAAGTCCAACTGGTGTGTGCTTTGTGCTAAATTTTGTTTTTTGTTTTGATAAATACCATTTATCCTAACAATACATTTTAGACCAATAATCGTTTTATTTATCAACAAGTTCCTGATACACTGACTAAGCCCTCTGCTATATGCCCCAAACAGGAGATGCATTACAACTTGATTATCAATTTAGGAGTACTAGTTTGACACTTAAATTACTGTACTGTTCATTGTAAGTTATTGATCGGTATGTGCTTGTATATATTTTGTTTCGCTGTACAGGCGGATGTCTTCCTTGCGCCCCAGAGCCACGCTGACGTGACACACTTCGACATCAACATGGTACGAAACCTCTCATCTATTGTTTCATTCTTCCACATGTAGAACTAAATCATCACTTGCGAACGAACTCCCTATGATTACCTGCTGATAAGAAACAATTGTTTCCTTGCAGTCAAAATATCCGCATTTGCAGAGATTTTACAAAGCTTACATGGAAATCCCAGAGTTTCATGTTGATGTGACGCACGTTCGCTCCCTCAGTGAAAAATGCAGCTGTTTTTCGAGGCGTTTGTACTTTGTAATAAAACTCGGAGGTTCTTCTGGTGTCCATGGATGTAGAAGAAGCTTGCTCTTGTAGAAGTGAATTAGTTGAGAATAATGCAATTCCCCTCATTTGGAAAAGAATAACACGCTGCAGTTGATTTATTTGTATGTGCACTCTGGCAATGTGCTCATGAGTAACAAAATTGGAGTGTCGTCTGTGTATTGTGTTCTACTGGGGGTGAACATAGTGTTTTTTTAGAAAAGGAGGATATCCCCGACATCTGTATCATTGCGATGCACACATCACATCCAATTTTTGAGCAAATTGGATGCAATAAGATCTTATATTATGATTGGATTTGAGAGACAAGGGGAGTATCTATTAAAATCTAAGTAAGAAGCTCTAGCAGTGAAGTACAAGATTGCCAAAATAAAAATAGAGCCACAAGCGATAGAAATAGGGACATATGCCCGCACATAGCTCAATTTGGATCACCATCCAAACCACTTGCACATATCCCGTGCTACCGTTCTCATCGATTGCACTTAGGGTGTGTTTGGTTTGAGAACCAAGTGGAATAAAATGTCATGGTTCCATTCAACTAGAATGGGTCGATTCCATTCTTGGTGTTTGGTGCGCGCTAAAAGATGGAATGGAATGATTCAGTCTTCATGTTTGGTTGGAGACATATGATGGAATCAATTTAGTTCAAATTATTTTTTGCACGGAAAAGATGAGTTTACCTCGTATGCGTGTGTAAATTAGAGCAATAACACATGGCAAAGAGAGACCAATCATTGTACAAACATAATAATGGCCATATACGGACACTAACAGAACCCACCACTGCTAAAACGTTGCAACAAGACCTAACAGTAGCACTAGAAACTGTAAATCCAATTTGTCGATGTCGCTGGTGAAGTTAGATAGTAGTACTACTATCAAAGATAAGGTCGGAAGGATAAGCTTTAACTACAAGCAGCAATTGGACGGGTTCGAGACGCCGCCGGAGTGTGGGCGCACATCCAGACGAGGGACTCCGATGAGGGGGCCGCCGGCCAGGCGTCCATGCCGAGTTTGGTGGCAAGCGCATGGATCTGGCGCCCTGCCTCGGCGTCGGATGAAGGCAGCCGTGAACTTGTCAGTTACGATGCCGTCTATGCTCCTCCTCCTCCTCCTCCTCCTCCTTGCAGACTAGTAGATCTCTAGCCGCGCCATCTGCGCTCGCTTCTAGCCGCCACCGCTGAGATAAGAGGGAGAGGGGAATGGGAAGTCCTGCTGCTTGCTTGCCGCAGCAGACGCCCGCCACCCTGCTTCTGTTTGGTCACGACCCCATCTGCTTTCATTGCCGTGGCACAGATCAAGAGAGAGATGAGGCGCCGCGGAAGGAGAGAGGGAGCAGTGTCGCGGGGAATATGAGAGCAGGACTCGGTTCCGCGTGATTCCTTCGATTTGGAGGTACGAGCACGTTCCGGATCTTGGTGGAATATTCACTCCCGAGGAACGCGTGGGTTCCGGTTCTACTTGTCAACCGAAGGCAGGAACGAGGCCCAAGTAAGGGTCGGACCCGTTACATTCCAGCCCATGATCGAAACTACATACCCTTAGATACCGTAAGCGCCCACACTTTCGCATGGTATCGTAACGAGCACGTACGGATCCAATCATGTATTTTGTGGGCCTTGTGCAGTCGCACAACCTGCACATGCCCATGGACAGCTCTGGCAAAACCACAAAGGCTGACCTTATTCTCCTTGAGATATCACCACCAAGGCGGTGTTGGGAATCGTAGCATAATTTTAAAATTTTCCTACGCTCACCAAGATGCATCTATGGAGTATACTAGCAACGAGGGGAAAGGAGTGCATCTACATACCCTTGTAGATCGCGAGCGAAAGCGTTCCAATGAACGTGGATGACGGAGTCGTACTCGCCGTGATTCAAATCACCGATGACCGAGTGCCGAACGGACGGCACCTCCGCGTTCAACACACGTACGGTGCAGAGACGTCTCCTCCTTCTTGATCCAGCAAGGGGGAAGGAGAGGTTGATGGAGATCCAGCAGCACGACGGCGTGGTGGTGGATGTAGCGGGTCTCGGCAGGGCTTCGCCGAGCTTCTGCGAGAGGGAGAGGTGTAGCAGGGGAGGAGGGAGGCGCCCAAGGCTGTTATGCTGCTGCCCTCCCTCCCCCTTTATATAGGCCCCCTGGGACGGGGGGGGGGGGCGCCGGCCAAGATCCATCTGATGGGGGGGGGGGTGGGGCGGCCAAGGGGGGAGACTTGCCCCCCAAGGCAAGTGGGGCGCCCCCCCACCCTAGGGTTTCCAACCCTAGGCGCAGGGGGGAGGCCCATGGGGGGCGCCCAGCCCACTAGGGGCTGGTTCCCTTCCCACTTCAGCCCACGGGGCCCTCCGGGATAGGTGGCCCCACCCGGTGGACCCCGGGACCCTTCCGGTGGTCCCGGTACAATACCGGTAACCCCCGAAACTTTCCCGGTGGCCGAAACTTGACTTCCTATATATAATTCTTCACCTCTGGACCATTCCGGAACTCCTTGTGACGTCCGGGATCTCATCCGGGACTCCGAACAACTTTCGGGTTTCCGCATACACATATCTCTACAACCCTAGCGTCACCGAACCTTAAGTGTGTAGACCCTACGGGTTCGGGAGACATGCAGACATGACCGAGACGCCTCTCCGGTCAATAACCAACAGCGGGATCTAGATACCCATGTTGGCTCCCACATGTTCCACGATGATCTCATCGGATGAACCACGATGTCGAGGATTCAATCAATCCCGTATACAATTCCCTTTGTCAATCGGTATGTTACTTGCCCGAGATTCGATCGTCGGTATCCCAATACCTTGTTCAATCTCGTTACCGGCAAGTCTCTTTACTCGTACCGCAATACATGATCCCGTGACTAACGCCTTAGTCACATTGAGCTCATTATGATGATGCATTACCGAGTGGGCCCAGAGATACCTCTCCGTCACACGGAGTGACAAATCCCAGTCTCGATCCGTGCCAACCCAACAGACACTTTCGGAGATACCCGTAGTGCACCTTTATAGTCACCCAGTTACGTTGTGACGTTTGGCACACCCAAAGCACTCCTACGGTATCCGGGAGTTGCACGATCTGATGGTCTAAGGAAAAGATACTTGACATTGGAAAAGCTCTAGCAAACGAAACTACACGTTCTTTTATGCTATGCTTAGGATTGGGTCCTGTCCATCACATCATTCTCCTAATGATGTGATCCCATTATCAATGACATCCAATGTCCATAGTCAGGAAACCACGACTATCTGTTGATCAACGAGCTAGTCAACTAGAGGCTTACTAGGGACACGTTGTGGTCTATGTATTCACACATGTATTACGATTTCCGGATAACACAATTATAGCATGAACAATAGACAATTATCATGAACAAAGAAATATAATAATAACCATTTATTATTGCCTCTAGGGCATATTTCCAACAGTCTCCCACTTGCACTAGAGTCAATAATCTAGTTACATTGTGATGAATCGAACACCCATTGTGTCCTCGTGTTGATCATGTTTTGCTCTAGGGAGAGGTTTAGTCAACGGATCTGCTACATTCAGGTCCGTATGTACTTTACAAATATCTATGTCTACATTTTGAACACTTTCACGAATGGAGTTGAAGCGACGCTTGATATGCCTGGTCTTCCTGTGAAACCTGGGCTCCTTCGCAAGGGCAATAGCTCCAGTGTTGTCACAGAAGAGAGTCATCGGGCCCGACGCATTGGGAATCACCCCTAGGTCGGTAATGAACTCCTTCATCCAGACTGCTTCCTGTGCTGCCTCCGAGGCTGCCATGTACTCCGCTTCACATGTAGATCCCGCCACGACGCTTTGCTTGCAACTGCACCAGCTTACTGCTCCTCCATTCAAAATATACACGTATCCGGTTTGTGACTTCGAGTCATCCAGATCTGTGTCGAAGCTAGCGTCGACGTAACCCTTTACGACGAGCTCTTCGTCACCTCCATAAACGAGAAACATATCCTTAGTCCTTTTCAGGTACTTTAGGATATTCTTGACCGCTGTCCAGTGTTCCATGCCGGGATTACTTTGGTACCTTCCTACCAAACTTACGGCAAGGTTTACATCAGGTCTGGTACACAGCATGGCATACATAATAGACCCTATGGCCGAGGCATAGGGGATGACACTCATCTTTTCTATATCTTCTGCCGTGGTCGGGCATTGAGCCGTGCTCAATTGCACACCTTGCAATACAGGCAAGAACCCCTTCTTGGACTGATCCATATTGAACTTCTTCAATATCTTGTCAAGGTATGTACTCGGTGAAAGACCAATGAGGCGTCTTGATCTTGATGCCTAATATATAAGCAGCTTCTCCAAGGTCCTTCATTGAAAAACACTTATTCAAATAGGCCTTTATACTTTCCAAGAATTCTATATCATTTCCCATCAATAGTATGTCATCCACATATAATAAGAGAAATGCTACAGAGCTCCCACTCACTTTCTTGTAAACACAGGCTTCTCCATAAGTCTGTGTAAACCCAAACGCTTTGATCATCTCATCAAAGCGAATGTTCCAACTCCGAGATGCTTGCACCAGCCCATAGATTGAGCGTTGGAGCTTGCATACTTTGTTAGCATTCTTAGGATCGACAAAACCTTCCGGCTGCATCATATACAACTCTTCCTTAAGGAAGCCATTGAGGAATGCCGTTTTGACGTCCATCTGCCATATCTCATAATCATAGTATGCGGCAATTGCTAACATGATTCGGATGGACTTCAGCTTCGCTACGGGTGAGAAAGTCTCATCGTAGTCAACCCCTTGAACTTGTCGATAACCCTTAGCGACAAGTCGAGCCTTATAGATGGTCACATTACCATCCGCGTCCGTCTTCTTCTTAAAGATCCATTTGTTTTCTATGGCTCGCCGATCATCGGGCAAGTCAGTCAAAGTCCAAACTTCGTTTTCATACATGGATCCTATCTCGGATTTCATGGCTTCTAGCCATTTGTCGGAATCCGGGCCCGCCATCGCTTCTTCATAGTTCGAAGGTTCACCGTTGTCTAACAACATGATTTCCAGGACAGGGTTGCCGTACCACTCTGGTGCGGAATGTGTCCTTGTGGACCTACGAAGTTCAGTAGTAACTTGATCCGAAGCTTCATGATCATCATCATTAACTTCCTCCCCAGTCGGTGTAGGCACCACAGGAACATTTTCCCGTGCTGCGCTACTTTCCGGTTCGGAAGGGGTGACTATCACCTCATCAAGTTCCACTTTCCTCCCACTCAATTCTTTCGAGAGAAACTCCTTCTCTAGAAAGGACCCGTTCTTGGCAACGAAGATCTTGCCTTCGGATCTGAGGTAGAAGGTATACCCAATAGTTTCCTTAGGGTATCCTATGAAGACGCATTTTTCCGACTTGGGTTCGAGCTTTTTAGGTTGAAGTTTCTTGACATAAGCATCGCATCCCCAAACTTTTAGAAACGACAGCTTAGGTTTCTTCCCAAACCATAATTCATACGGTGTCGTCTCAACGGATTTCGACGGAGCCCTATTTAAAGTGAATGCGGCAGTCTCTAAAGCATAGCCCCAAAATGAGAGCGGTAAATCGGTAAGAGACATCATAGATCGCACCATATCCAATAGAGTGCGATTACGACGTTTGGACACACTGTTTCTCTGAGGTGTTCCAGGCGGCGTGAGTTGTGAAACTATTCCACATTTCCTTAAGTGTGCACCAAATTCGTGACTTAAATATTCTCCACCACGATCTGATCGTAAGAATTTTATTCTCCTGTCACGTTGATTCTCAACCTCATTCTGAAATTCCTTGAACTTTTCAAAGGTTTCAGACTTGTGTTTCATTAGGTAGACATACCCATATCTACTTAAGTCATCAGTGAGAGTGAGAACATAACGATATCCTCCGCGAGCCTCAACACTCATTGGACCGCACACATCGGTATGTATGATTTCCAATAAGTTGGTTGCTCGCTCCATTGTTCCGGAGAACGGAGTCTTGGTCATCTTACCCATGAGGCATGGTTCGCACGTGTCAAATGATTCGTAATCAAGAGACTCCAAAAGTCCATCTGCATGGAGCTTCTTCATGCGCTTGACACCAATGTGACCAAGGCGGCAGTGCCACAAGTATGTGGGACTATCGTTATCAACTTTACATCTTTTGGTATTCACACTATGAATATGTGTAACATCACGTTCGAGATTCATCAAAAATAAACCATTGACCAGCGGGGCACGACCATAAAACATATCTCTCAAATAAATAGAACAACCATTATTCTCGGATTTAAATGAGTAGCCATCTCGAATTAGACGAGATCCAGATACAATGTTCATGCTCAAAGCTGGCACTAAATAACAATTATTGAGGTTTAAAACTAATCCCGTAGGTAGATGCAGAGGTAGCGTGCCGACGGCGATCACATCGACCTTGGAACCATTCCCGACGCGCATCGTCACCTCGTCCTTCGCCAGTCTTCGTTTATTCCATAGTTCCTGTTTTGAGTTACAAATATGAGCAACCGCACCGGTATCAAATACCCAGGAGCTACTACGAGTACTGGTAAGGTACACATCAATTACATGTACATCACATATACCTTTGGCGTTGCCGGCCTTCTTGTCCGCTAAGTATTTGGGGCAGTTCCGCTTCCAGTGACCACTTCCCTTGCAATAAAAGCACTCAGTTTCAGGCTTGGGTCCATTCTTTGACTTCTTCCCAGTAACTGGCTTACCGGGCGCGGCAACTCCCTTGCCGTCCTTCTTAAAGTTCTTCTTACCCTTGCCCTTCTTGAACTTAGTGGTTTTATTCACCATCAACACTTGATGTTCTTTTCTGATCTCCCCCTCCGCTGATTTCAGCATTGAATATACCTCAGAAATGGTCTTTTCCATCCCCTGCATATTGAAGTTCATCACAAAGCTCTTGTAGCTTGGTGGAAGCGACTGGAGGATTCTGTCAATGACCGCGTCATCCGGGAGATTAACTCCCAGCTGGGATAAGCGGTTGTGTAACCCAGACATTCTGAGTATGTGCTCACTAACAGAACTATTCTCCTCCATTTTACAGCTGAAGAACTTGTCGGAGACTTCATATCTCTCGACCCGGGCATGAGCTTGGAAAACCATTTTCAGCTCCTCGAACATCTCATATGCTCCATGTTTCTCAAAACGCTTTTGGAGACCCGGTTCTACGCTGTAAAGCATGCCGCACTGAACGAGGGAGTAATCATCAGCACGCTGCTGCCAAGCGTTCATAACGTCTAGGTTCTCTGGGATTGGTGCATCACCTAGCGGTGCTTCTAAGACATAATCTTTCTTGGCTACTATGAGGATGATCCTCAGGTTCCGGACCCAGTCCGTATAGTTGCTGCCATCATCTTTCAGCTTGGTTTTCTCTAGGAACGCGTTGAAATTGAGGACAACGTTGGCCATTAGATCTACAAGACATAGTGTAAAGATTTTAGACTAAGTTCATGATAATTAAGTTCATCTAATCAAATTACATAATGAACTCCCACTCAGATAGACATCCCTCTAGTCATCTAAGTGAAACATGATCCGAGTTAACTAGGCCGTGTCCGATCATCACGTGAGACGGACTAGTCAAGATCGGTGAACATCTCCATGTTGATCGTATCTTCTATACGACTCATGCTCGACCTTTCGGTCCTCCGTGTTCCAAGGCCATGTCTGTACATGCTAGGCTTGTCAAGTCAACCTAAGTGTATTGCGTGTGTTCCGAGAGGCCATGTCTGTACATGCTAGGCTCGTCAACACCCGTTGTATGCGAACGTTAGAATCTATCACACCCGATCATCACGTGGTGCTTCGAAACAACGAACCTTCGCAACGGTGCACAGTTAGGGGGAACACTTTCTTGAAATTATCATAAGGGATCATCTTACTTACTACCGTCGTTCTAAGCAAATAAGATGCAAAAACATGATAAACATCACATGCAATCAAATAGTGACATGATATGGCCAATATCATTATGCTCCTTTGATCTCCATCTTCGGGGCACCATGATCATCTTCGTCACCGGCATGACACCATGATCTTCATCATCATGATCTCCATCATTGTGTCTTCATGAAGTCGTCACGCCAACGATTACTTCTACTTCTATGGCTAACGCGTTTAGCAACAAAGTAAAGTAATTTACATGGCGTTATTCAATGACACGCAGGTCATACAAAATAATAAAGACAACTCCTATGGCTCCTGCCGGTTGTCATACTCATCGACATGCAAGTCGTGATTCCTATTACAAGAATATGATCAATCTCATACATCACATATATCATTCATCACATCTTCTGGCCATATCACATCACATAGCACTTGCTGCAAAAACAAGTTAGACGTCCTCTAATTGTTGTTGCAAGTTTTTACGTGGCTTGTATAGGTTTCTAGCAAGAACGTTTCTTACCTACGTAAAACCACAACGTGATTTGCCAATTTCTATTTACCCTTCATAAGGACCCTTTTCACCGAGTCCGTTCCGACTAAAGTAGGAGAGACAGACACCCGCTAGCCACCTTATGCAACTAGTGCATGTCAGTCGGTGGAACCTGTCTCACGTAAGCGTACGTGTAAGGTCGGTCCGGGCCGCTTCATCCTACAATGCCGCCGAAACAAGAAACGACTAGTAGCGGCAAGAAAAATTGGCAACATCAACGCCCACAACTTCTTTGTGTTCTACTCGTGCATAGTAAGTACGCATAGGCCTGGCTCTGATACCACTGTTGGGAATCGTAGCATAATTTTAAAATTTTCCTACGCTCACCAAGATGCATCTATGGAGTATACTAGCAACGAGGGGAAAGGAGTGCATCTACATACCCTTGTAGATCGCGAGCGGAAGCGTTTCAATGAACGTGGATGACGGAGTCGTACTCGCCGTGATTCAAATCACCGATGACCGAGTGCCGAACGGACGGCACCTCCGCGTTCAACACACGTACGGTGCAGCGACGTCTCCTCCTTCTTGATCCAGCAAGGGGGAAGGAGAGGTTGATGGAGATCCAGCAGCACGACGGCGTGGTGGTGGATGTAGCGGGTCTCGGCAGGGCTTCGCCGAGCTTCTGCGAGAGGGAGAGGTGTAGCAGGGGAGGAGGGAGGCGCCCAAGGCTGTTATGCTGCTGCCCTCCCTCCCCCCTTTATATAGGCCCCCTGGGAGGGGGGCGCCGGCCAAGATCCATCTGATGGGGGGGGGGGGGGCGGCCAAGGGGGAGACTTGCCCCCCAAGGCAAGTGGGGCGCCCCCCCCACCCTAGGGTTTCCAACCCTAGGCGCAGGGGGGAGGCCCATGGGGGGGCGCCCAGCCCACTAGGGGCTAGTTCCCTTCCCACTTTAGCCCACGGGGCCCTCCGGGATAGGTGGCCCCACCCGGTGGACCCCCGGGACCCTTCCGGTGGTCCCGGTACAATACCGGTAACCCCCGAAACTTTCCCGGTGGCCGAAACTTGACTTCCTGTATATAATTCTTCACCTCCGGACCATTCCGGAACTCCTCGTGACGTCCGGGATCTCATCCGGGACTCCGAACAACTTTCGGGTTTCCGCATACACATATCTCTACAACCCTAGCGTCACCGAACCTTAAGTGTGTAGACCCTACGGGTTCGGGAGACATGCAGACATGACCGAGACGCCTCTCCGGTCAATAACCAACAGTGGGATCTGGATACCCATGTTGGCTCCCACATGTTCCACGATCATCTCATCGGATGAACCACGATGTCGAGGATTCAATCAATCCCGTATACAATTCCCTTTGTCAATCGGTATGTTACTTGCCCGAGATTCGATCGTCGGTATCCCAATACCTTGTTCAATCTCGTTACCGGCAAGTCTCTTTACTCGTACCGCAATACATGATACCGTGACTAACGCCTTAGTCACATTGAGCTCATTATGATGATGCATTACCGAGTGGGCCCAGAGATACCTCTCCGTCACACGGAGTGACAAATCCCAGTCTCGATCCGTGCCAACCCAACAGACACTTTCGAAGATACCCGTAGTGCACCTTTATAGTCACCCAGTTACGTTGTGATGTTTGGTACACCCAAAGCACTCCTACGGTGTCCGGGAGTTGCACGATCTCATGGTCTAAGGAAAAGATACTTGACATTGGAAAAGCTCTAGCAAACGAAACTACACGATCTTTTATGCTATGCTTAGGATTGGGTCCTGTCCATCACATCATTCTCCTAATGATGTGATCCCTGTTATCAATGACATCCAATGTCCATAGTCAGGAAACCACGACTATCTGTTGATCAACGAGCTAGTCAACTAGAGGCTTACTAGGGACACGTTGTGGTCTATGTATTCACACATGTATTACGATTTCCGGATAACACAATTATAGCATGAACAATAGACAATTATCATGAACAAAGAAATATAATAATAACCATTTATTATTGCCTCTAGGGCATATTTCCAACAGGCGGTCCTCAACCATTAGTGGTAGACCTCAAGGCAGCCTCCAAAACTTTACTAACTTTCTGGGGTAATTCATGAGTTGATTCCTCACTGGAGACCCCCTATCCGCCTATGAATCTCCAATCTCCAAGAGTAACAAATGCTCAATGAAATCAAAGGAGAACTCAATTTAGTTTGGCTAAAACGTAGGTAGGGAGCCCCTTTATCTTTTCCCTCAAAGGTGTGAATTGTTTTGATGGAGGAAAATGGAGGATTTGAGGCTTTCTAGATGCCACTTGGAGAAGATGAAGTGAGCTTATATAGGCCCACACACAAAAGTGACCGTTGGAAGTGCATAACATATTTCCAAAGTGATCGTTGTACTCCGAAAGAGATGTCGGATTTGGTAGTGTTTGGAAGTAGCCTCCAGATGTTTCGGACCGAATTTCCAGGCAGTGTAAGAGAAGCCAATTTGATTGTTCATGATGGAACCTTAGGCTATTCAATGGCATATGATGTGTATGATGTAAGAAACAAGATGTGTGTATTTCAAATGTACCAAAGAAGCATGAGTTTCACCATCATTTCATTGAGCACCCCTCTTAATAGTGTGGTTTTCCTATACTTTAAAAAATGTAAAATGGTATGATCATTGAGCATACCACCATCCTTTCTCTTTGACAATTATATTAGGGGTCCACATCCACCTTTGCTTCAACCTTTTTGACTAATCCATCTTGTATAAACTTAGCACACAAGATTAGTCTTCAATTCATATTGGCATTATCGCCAAAACCGACTTAGGTAGAGAATTGCACTTTCACCCCCTCTTATTTTGCACCTGTACCAACTAGACCTTATGCAACAAGAGCTAGTACTGCAAGGCCCACCAAATCCCCAATTCTGCTAGAGCACAACCAACTTCCTCTGTACCTACTCCACCTCGAGCTGCTTCTGCACCTGCTCCACCTCCAATAAGAGTTTCAACAACAGTAGCTTCAATAGCTGGAACTGGTACCTTTACATCAAGAGAGAGAAGAATTCCATCTGCACCTACCAAAAACATAAGGTCTTCTACTACCTCTCCAACCAAAACACGAGAAATGCAAGAGAAGCAAGAGATACATTTAGAGCTTTCAATGCACCGAGACCTTCTAGTTCATCTGGTGTGCAGGTTGGGCCAAAGAGGAAGATGATGCCAAATAGTAGGATGATGTTGTATTTCACCGCAAATGTGGGAACTATTAACTATGTTATTGTTGTTGAGATCTGTCCTAAAACTATTTGTCTGTCCTGTTGAGCTTGAGCTTGCTATTTGTCTGTGATGTTGCTATTGAACTATCCTAAAACTATTTATGTGTGTGTATGTGATGTACTGAACTTGAGCATGTCGGTATTGAGCTTGCTATTTGTTTGTGATGTTATTGTTGAACAGTCCCAAAACTATTTGTGTGTGTGATGTACTCAACTTGATCATGTATGTATTGATGTTCGACTTGAACTTGTCAAACTATCATACTATCATGCTGGTGTTTTTTGTGTAGACTGAGATCATGTTGTTAGTTATTTGATAGTGTTCTTTCTAATTTGATATACACAGAACAAATGTTACATGTCTAGTCAAAAGTGCTACATGTGTGATCACAAGAAGCTTTAAATTAATGGTGTGACGCTACATCGCCGATACATAGTTTTATACATAGGTTAATCACAAAATTTCATTTGATAACAAACATTCATACATAGGTTCATCACAAAGATTCATTTGATCACAAAGGTTCATACGTTGGTTCATCTCAAAGATCCATTTGACCACAAAGATCCATACAAGAAAGATTCACACATTGGTCCAACATGCGCTAAACGAGAGTTACATGATCATGGGTACAAGAAAGACAGTCAGCGCGCCCTGGTAGCGGGATGTGGAGAAAAGTCACCCTCTCTCCTCGCTAAACGGATGATTTACTCGTATGTTCGATTGGATCACTAGGGATCACACGCTCAAACTCATCGCGAGTGAAGTGCTCCAGGATCATGTCTAACAGGCGTCACATGTACTCCAAGGATTAGCCGTGGGGTGGGGCTGGTCTACAACGAGCGGTGGGGTCGTGCCTGGCGTCGAGCTCAACGGAGAGAGAGAGAGAGAGAGAGAGAGAGAGAGAGAGAGAGGAATGGGCGACTGAGAGCAGACTGAGAGGCGGGGCGACGGCTCGGGCCGTTTTGACCTGGTCTGACCGGACCGAGCGGATCTGATGACGGGCGTTTGGTCGGTTTTTAAGCAAATAGTAATTTGAGTTTTTTTTAAACGAGAGCCAAACTCGTGGTAGGTATCAGAAACAAAAAAAAGTGGTACTTTTATGACGTCCTAACATTGAGACCGGTAGTTTTTGTTATTTACTTGATATGAATTGTAACTTCCGTAGGTACGCTTGTATTTCTTTCAGAATTTTTTGAACCAAAAAATTGATTTTTGAAAATTTCAAATTTCAAGCTCCATGGAGCTCGAGTTCCACTACCAATTTCCGTCAGAAGTATCCGTTTCAGTCATTATACGTGGTCTCAGTTATATTCCCTCACACATTTCCATGCGTGCAAAGTTGAGTCGTCGATCGACAGAGATATCACGGAATCTAGCTAGCATGAGTGCTATAGCATCACGATCCACTGGTCCCGGTCAATATTGTTGGCATGCATCCTGTCTTACTGAAAGGAATTGATTAAACATTATTGCTCTTCACATGGCTTCTAGAACGGTGAATTGGACGGATTCACCTGGTTGTAGAAGACTGACGTGGCTAGCTAATCAATTTACCTTTGTCCACAGAAAAGCTACCTTAATTTACCTGACCGGTGAAGGCTTGATCCGGAGCGGCCGAATAGGGCCTTTTCACTCGGGACAAGAGACGCCGGGCATCATTTCGCCGTCGCCCTGGTCAAAACTCTTGGGTAGATTTATAAAGTCTCCGTGCTTCTCACGTCCGCGAAACCGCTGGTCAAGTCTATTCTGGTAGCACAGATTATCTGAAAGTGACCCGATCGATGAGATTGCGTCTGCTTGTTTGATTGGTCGATTGATCACATGTTATTTCCGTAGAAAATATTTTCAATCTGAACAACTATTTTCATCAACACAAAGGGTGGTATTAAAATTCTCGATCTTGAATTCTCGTAACATTATAGAGTTGCAACTTTAGAGTGACGAAACAGGGTTTCCCCCACTTTGTATTACAAAGCAAACCTCACCGATACAAGCAGATAGGTGCTGGGGCGGAAGCAGCACAAGCACGCCCAAAAAAATGAAAGAGAAAAAGAAAAGAAATAAATGCTGACACTGGCGGATCAACAAAAACGAAGAAGCTTCGCGACCGCCGCGCCCACCGAGGATCCTCCACTAAGCTCCTATACTCCGAAGCGCCGGTACCAATCAACACCTCCAAGAAGGGACGCGATGATGACGACGCTGCTGCCAAGGGTTTACCCCGGTACGCGACGAGGAAAGAGGAAGGGTACCTCCGACGCCCTCCAGGAAGGTTCGGCGACATCCTCAGGCACCACCGCGTCGGAGTCGGCTCGGCCGACAGGGATTTCTCCCGATCCCAACCTTCACCTCGGGCGCTCCCGGGCACGCCATCGAACAAACCACCACTCTGCGCCAAAACGGCCTTGAAGCTTCCGCGTCGTCTCACCACGGCACCGCGAAAGGGGCCTGCACAACGAAGAAGAGGAGCCGGGACTCACGACAGTAGCATCGTCGGCACGCGGGAGGGCCCAACCTCCACCGTCAACGACGGTAATCGACCGGACGTGACAGCAGGAGCATACCGGTCCCGTGGGCCCACAGGTCCGGCCGGGTCCTCAGAAGCCCGTAAAGCTCCGACCTTCACGCTACAGAAGGCATGCCGTCGGCGCCACCACCTCGAGTCCGAGCCACTCCTCCTCTGCGCCACACAGAGAACGTCGAAGCCACGCAAATGGCCAGCCCGCTAGGACCCAGACGGGGCCGGGAGGGCCCAGATCTGGGCCGGGGGCGCGCCGTCGGCCACCGCACGTCACCACGCCGCCCTGCCGCCAAGGGCAGCACCGCCACCGCACGCACCGCCGGCGGCCGCCGTCGGGTCGCCGGGCCGCCGCCCAGCCGAGTAGCACCGCCGCCGTCACCTGCCCCGGGAAGGAGACGAGCGCGCGGGGACAGAAGGGCCCGCCGCCGCCGGCACCACCCGGGCCAGCACCGGGGGCACCCGCTGGCGGCGGTGGGGGAGATCCCACGGAGGTGGGGGCCGAGAGGAAGGGGAGGGGCGCCGCCCCGGCCACCTCCCGGGGAGGCGACATAGGGGTGGGAACGAGAGGGGGAGGGGGAAGAGGGGGCGGGATGGGCCGAGGCGCGCGCGCCGGCGGCCGGCGGCGGCGGGAGGGGGCTAGGGCGCCGCCGCCGGCGGCGGAAACCCTAGCGGGAGGGTGCGGGTCGGGAGCGGGTCGGGCTACTCCTCGTACTACTACCAACAACTCCCGCTCCGCTGCCACTAGTCCTTACAAGTTTAGAGTAACTCCAGTAGAGTCGTCATATATACCCGAACGCCATTATAGTTGTTAATATAATGATTAAACTAAAATGACACACTAACAAAATCGTCATACGGCTCTCGATCGTCATAATTTATCAAGCTTGCTCCACAAACAAGCTCGCAGCCATGGCTGCGAAGGGCTAGTATGGAGTTCCCTCCAAACCCAACCGTTGGCGCGGGAGGTAAGTTTCAGCTTCTTCATCACGCCATGTGAAATATTTAAAGCAGCTCGGCCTTTCACACACCAGCAGCAACGAAATTTGAAGCAGCCTAGCCCCCCGCTGGATGCTACTCCCTCCTTTCCGGTTTATAAGGCTTATCTCAAAATTTTAGTTTTTTCATTTTATAAGGCTCAATTTGGTTGTTTCCCATCACATGTTCAGATTCCAAGGTGCATTAAATCATTGCATGCAAGTATTAAGAGAAAATTGACCAATGCATGTAATTTATGCATGCATGCATTGCAATTAATGCATTGGTAAACATACTTTTTTGAGAAAAACAAGAGCATTAATTGGGTGCTTTTGCAAAATACAAAAAGTATTCCACCACTCATCATCTATCTTGGTTGGTAAGATTTTTGAATTGAGCCTTATAAACCGGACGACTAGTTGGAAAGGAGGGAGTATCATGCATGGATCATGGATGTACCGGACGACTAAAGCTAAACTAGGCTTCCCGGTTTTTATGGTCAATGGAGATGTAAGAGTTGGTTGAATGATTCTGGTCAGTGCTGCTGCTTTAGTTTGAAGAGTTGAGGTTTACTGTATGTATTTAAGATCACCTCTAGACGATCCCCTAAAAATCTTTAGAGAAATAAATTTGAGAGGTAGCCGCACCTAGCCAAACGATTAAAAGTTAGAGTAAAATTTCAGAAGTTATTTCCAAAAGGCAGTCCAGGTCTCTTATTTTTACTCCTTCGGCGCCACTTCTGATATATTTTGCTCTTCTTCTTCTCTCGTCCGCCGTCGCCTGCCATCCACCACCCTGATGACCAGAAAAATGGTACCCCAACGCCCCCTCAACTCCGGCGACCCTTGCCGGCGTTGGATTCTCGCTGGCGGCAACAAATTTGGAGTTTTTTTGGGCGATTCTCTGCTCGTGCGTGTGCGTGCTTGTGTGTGTTGCTTCTGCGTGCGTGCGTGTTGTGCTGCACCTGCTGCTGCGTGTATGCGTCCAGCCTTCCCTCACCTTTCCAATGGCCTATCTCGGCCCGCCGTTGTCATCATCCAGGCTAGTCCGAAAGAAATAAGAAAGGAGAAGAAAAGATGAAGAGAGACTTCCATGTGAGGTCAGTTCGTTTAAGTTAAATTTTAGGGCTCAATTTCTCTTCAAGTTATAAGGAATTAAGTTTACGAAGGCATATAAAAAGTTACATATAAGAGATCGGGCTACATGCTCAGAACCGGTCGGGACAGACGCAGAATAGGCAGAATTCTATCGCTAATGAGTCGCATGCTCCGCCCCGAGGCCAGTGGGGAGACGATGGTTATGATGCGTATGGAGATGGACAACATCGTGGTTCCTCTTCCACGGGAGGAGGTCGTGGTTACGCCTGGCAGAGTGACGGGTCTACTGAGAGACCGTTCCTCGGTCCTCCAGGTGGATTTGTAGAAGGAGCCTCAGGTCCGGACAACCGCCAGAGAGGTGGCTACCGCGGACATCGTGGTGGTCGGGGTGGTGGCCGTGGGAGGTATCGCCGACAGCCTCCGCTCCCGGCTGTTGTTGACCATGCGGCGGCAGTAGTGGAGACCGATCACGCTCAGTCTACGGATCTCACTACCCAGGCGATGGATGTGGTGACGGCCCTGGCCAATGTTGAGGTCCCTGCGTCTGGGACGGTGGCTGAGGTTGCTGACAGGTCTGATACTGAGAGGGCGGCCAAATGGGCGCGTAAGAAAGAAAGGATGCTTTGCTACCGTTGTGGTGAGAAGGGCCACTTCATTGTTGAGTGCGTGGCGGAGCTGTGTGAGTCGTGTGGCAAGCCAGCACATGCATCGGGGGATTGCCCGTTTTTGCGTGACCAGGCTCCGGCTCTGACAATGTATGGAGTATATTGTGCGGAGCTGATGTTCTTTGAGTCCCCGGCCGCGAGAGAGATTCCGGAGGAGACACAGAGCTTGACCACCGGGATTGTGAAAGCGACCCAGGGTGAGGTAACTGAGGCTCAGATTGTGCGGAGGCTTCAGGAGCTGGCACCGGGTGATTTCCAATGGGAGTTGGTTAGTCTCGAGGACAATGTCTTCAGGGTGGATTTCCCCACTGTGGATGATTTGCAGAGACTGCTGAGCTTCGGTCTGTGTAGAGTTCCTGGCACTAAGTGCATCCTGGAGTTTCACGAGTGGAAGAAGGTGGAGCCTAAGGGCAAACCACTTACGCAGGTCTGGTTGAGGTTTTTGGGGGCCCCCTCCAAACCGTTGCAGGATGTTCGTGTTGTGGCCAGCATGGGTATTATGGTTGGGAAAACGGAAAAAGTAGATATGGCCTTTACCCGAGCTAATGGAGTGGCCCGGCTTCTAGTAAGCGTTCTGGACATTGAGTTTGTACCTGATAAGGTCAACTGGACTTATAGGGGAGAGGTTTTCCCGCTCGAGATTGAGTTTGAGGACACTGATCTGTTTGCTGAGGCCATTAATGGGAATGATGTGGATATGCACGAGGGGGACGACAGTGCGGGAGCCAGGGGGGCACCGACTGATGAGTCGACGAGGGAGGGGTCTAACGGTTCTGGCCCTGATGCTCAGTTGCCCGGGGTTGGGTCCGGGGTCGAGCCGGCACCTTCACCATCGGTGCCTATGACTTCGCTGAGGTTTGGGTCCTTCGAGCCAGCCTCTGCCCCTCCCAGACTTTGGAGCGACAGGGTGGTTTCTGATGATGTGTTTGAGCATACGCTCCCTTTGTTGGAGTTCGAGGGAGCTGGCGGGTCCTTGGCTGGACTTTTGGTGACGGCATCGTCGCCGAGGACTTTGGTTGGAGTTGGGGACGTTGAGCCTGTGGTTGCTTCTACTCCCCTTGCTTCACCTGTGGTCGAGGTTCCGGAGATGATGTCTATGCCCGAGTTGGGGCTTGGGGGAGGGGAGTCGGGGCAGGTGGCCTCGACAACTCCCATCCCTTTTCGTCGCCGGTGATGCCCGTCTTGGAGGCGTCGGCAGGTGCTGCGCGAGGTGGTCCGAGGCAGGTGGCCTCGGCTATCTCGTCCCCGGTGACGGCGACGGCGTCCGCGCCTCCAGTGGCGCTGGGGGGGAGGGTTCGGGGCAGGTGGCCCTGGCTCCTCCTTCTTCTGCGGCGGTCAGGAGGACCGCCTCTCCGACGACGCCGGCGCGCTACTCGGCGCCGAGGGGTGGGGCGGGAGGAGGGCTTGGGCAGGCGGCCCACGCCCCTCTATCTCCCGACTCGCCCGCGGCTCAGGGCCTCGGTGTGAGCCACTTCTCCGTGGGGCATGGGAGCCCCCAGCCGCCTACTCCAGTGACCTCGGTTGACCCTTTGAGGGATTCAGCGCGAGGCTTTACTAGGGAGGAGGTCGTTGCTTTCGGCGGGATCCCTGACCCGGTCTCGGCGGGGAGACGGATGAGTGCTCGCATTCAGGACTTTCCGGAGGTTGATGATATGCAGCAGCGGTGCGCTATGAGGGCGGCCAAGCTTCATGATGCTGCGATCTCTACTGGTATGTCCGTCAACATATCTAATTCTTTATTGCATTTTTCTAATGAGGAGATTATAAATAATGCAAACCAATTAGGAGTTTCGCTAGGGGCTACGGATAGTGAGATTTCCAATTCGGTGAATGATCTTTTAGATTTGGAGGCGGAGCGTGCCTTAGAGACAATTCGTAATCTCGCATCGGTAAAACCTATGAATGATGATGAGATTGATGCGTTAGGGGTCCGAGTGCTGGATAATCTGTGTGTGGATCTAGTACCATCCAACCATGAGTCTGAGGATGATGATGTGCCCCTCGATGATGCATTTGTTAGTACTGTTGAACCCGGTTATGAGGACCGGGTAACTGAACCTAGTAAACCAAAGCGCAAGTGGAAGCGGAAGATTTATCCCGATTCTGCAGTTCGTAGGAGTGCTAGGATTCGAACCACCAAATTTTTTATGATGATCTATGAAAGGAATCTTCTGGAATAGCAGAGGTTTGAAGGACTTGGCTAAAAGAAGGTTTCTGACTGAGGCATCTTTGGAGCATCGTTTAGATTTTATTGCTCTTTTGGAAACTGGTCGAGCTAACTTTGCGCCCCAGTTTCTTTCCTCTCTTGTGGGTGGTGTTGATTTCGATTGGCATTGTTTCCCCCCACGAGGAAGATCGGGTGGTATCTTGCTGGGTGTGAGATGCGACTCGCTTGAAGTCCGAAGTGTAGTGATGGGCGACTTCGCGGTTAAGTTTCGAGTCAGGTCTAAAGTAGATGGTTTCAACTGGGCTTTGGTGGCAGTTTATGGTGCCGCACAGCCCGAGCTTAAACCGGAGTTTCTGGCGGACCTTGTTCGAATCTGTGGGTCAGAGCAGCTCCCAATTTTAGTTGGGGGTGATTTCAATATCATTAGGAGGAGAGAGGAGAAAAACAATGATAACTTCGACGGCAGGTGGTCGTTTATGTTCAATACCATTATTGAAAGCTTGGATCTGAGGGAGATTGAGCTTTCTGGTAGAAAGTTTACCTGGGCTAATGCTTTGCCAAACCCGACTTATGAAAAGCTTGATCGAGTTCTCGCGAGCGTGGAGTGGGAACAGAAGTTCCCTCTTGTAACGGTTCAAGCTCTCTCGCGGGGCATATCCGATCACACTCCCCTGTTCGTGGATTCTGGTGAGCCGAGCCACGTGGGGAACAAAAACACCTTTTCATTCGAGATGGCCTGGTTCGAACGCGAAGGATTCTTGGACCTGATTGCCAGGGAATGGGCTAAGGGTGCAGGAGGGAGGACTTCGGTCGAGCGCTGGCAGAATAAGATTAGGAATTTGAGAAGTTTCTTACGGGGTTGGGCTAAGCACCTTAGTGGGGTGTATAAGATTGAAAAGGAAAGGCTCCTTTCTCTTGTACAGGCCCTAGACATAAAGGCCGAATCCACGATTTTGCTGCCAGCTGAGCTTCAGGTTAAATCTGAGGCAGAGAAGCGGTTGAAAGAACTTCTCCGTGAAGAAGAACTGAAGTGGGCGTTGCGGGCTAAGGTCCGCAGAGTGGTCCAAGGGGACGCGAATACTCAATTCTTCCACTTGATTGCTAATGGTAAGCACAGAAAGAAGAGGATTTTTCAACTTGAGCAAGATGAGGGAACCATTTTAGGACAGGACAACCTCAAAACCTATATAACTGAGTATTATAGGCAGTTGTTTGGACCGCCGGAGGACAGCTGTGTGTTCCTCGACGAGTCCAGGACTGAGGATGTAACTGAACTGTCGGCTGTTGATAATGATATTCTGGTTGCCCCGTTCTCTGAGAAGGAGGTGTTTGATGCTATTGCACAGATGAAAAATAATAAGGCTCCTGGACCGGATGGTTTCCCGGTTGAGTTCTACAAAAAGTGCTGGCACATTATTAAGGGGGATTTGCTACCTATGTTTCATGATCTTTTCTCTGGACAGCTTCACTTATTTCACTTGAACTTTGGAACTATCACACTGCTCCCTAAGAAAACGGATGCTGTGAGAATTGAGCAGTTCAGGCCGATCTGCCTTCTCAATGTTAGTTTCAAAATTTTCACCAAGGTCGGGACTAATAGGCTCACACAGATTGCGCATTCTGTGGTGCAACAATCCCAAACTGCTTTCATGCCGGACAGAAACATCCTTGAAGGGGTGGTCGTCCTTCATGAAACGCTCCATGAAATCCATTCAAAAAAATTAGATGGAGTAATTTTTAAGGTGGATTTCGAGAAAGCGTACGATAAGGTCAAATGGTCATTCCTTCAACAGGCATTGCGTATGAAAGGTTTTGATGAAGCCTGGCGCCGCCAGGTTGAATCATTTACGCAAAAAGGTAGTGTGGGAATTAAAGTGAATGACGATATTGGTCGTTACTTCCAGACACATAAAGGCCTAAGACAAGGAGATCCGATGTCCCCTATACTGTTTAACATTGTGGTTGATATGTTAGCAATTTTGATAGGAAGGGCTAAGGAGAATGGTCAAGTAGGTGGCTTGGTACCTCATCTTGTTGATGGAGGTGTATCCATCCTGCAGTACGCTGATGATACAATCATCTTTATGGAGCATGACTTGGCCAAGGCGAGAAATATGAAGCTGGTGTTATGCCTTTTCGAACAATTGACCGGGTTAAAGATTAACTTTCATAAGAGCGAGTTGTTCTGCTTTGGTAGAGCCAAGGATGAACAGGACGCTTATAGGCAATTGTTCGGGTGCGAGTTGGGGGAGTTACCTTTCTCTTACTTAGGTATCCCGATCCACCATCGAAGGCTGACGAACAAAGAATGGAAGTGCGTCGAAGACCGATTTGAGAAAAAGCTGAGTTGCTGGAAGGGCAAGCTAATGTCATACGGTGGCCGATTAATTCTGATAAATTCGGTTCTCACGAGTATGCCTATGTTTCTCTTATCGTTCTTTGAAGTCCCAGTTGGTGTCAGGAAAAGACTGGACTTCTATCGATCGCGTTTCTTTTGGCAGGGTGATGACTTAAAAAGAAAGTACCGGCTAGCTAAATGGGATATCATCTGTAGACCGAAAGACCAAGGGGGTCTCGGGATCGAGAATCTTGAAGTTAAGAACAGATGTCTTCTTAGTAAGTGGCTGTGGAAACTGTCTTCTGAGACTGATGCCACGTGGGCGCAAATCCTTCGTAGCAAGTACCTCCACACAAAAACTTTGTCCCAGGTTACAGTCAGGCTGACCGACTCGCCTTTCTGGAGAGGACTGATGAAAGTCAAACAGTCCTTTTTTAATAGGACAAAGTTCATTATTGGCAACGGTGCTACTACACGTTTCTGGGAGGATACTTGGCTAGGAGAGACACCCTTGGCCATTCAATATCCGTCTTTATATCGTATTGTTCAACGACGTGAGGTGTTCGTTGCAACGGTATTTCAATCTATCCCCCTTAATATTCAGTTCAGACGGTCGCTAGCGGGCAATCGTTGGGAAGCTTGGCTTCGTCTAGTTAGGAGACTGATGGAGGTTCAGCTTTCTCAACAACCCGATGCATTACGCTGGAAGCTGGCTAGGTCTGGAGTATTCACAGTTAAATCAATGTATATTGATGTTATTAATTCGTCCTCCATTCCTACCTCTAAGCATGTTTGGGATGTTAAAGTGCCTTTGAAAATAAAAGTGTTTATGTGGTTTGTCCATAAACAAGTTATTTTAACCAAGGACAACTTGATAAAGCGTAATTGGACAGGACCTACTAGGTGTAGTTTCTGTGATCGGGATGAGACGATTAAACACCTCTTTTTTGATTGCCCGTTAGCCACAGTTCTATGGCGGACGGTCCACATTGCTTTTAAGATTACTCCACCAAATTCTGTCAATGCGCTATTTGGGACATGGCTTAATGGGATTGAGCCTGACTTAGCGAGACATATTCGTGTTGGAGTTTGCGCCTTGTTGTGGACTATCTGGAATTGCAGAAATGATTTGGTTTTTAACAGAATATCACGTATTCACTTTTTGCAGGTTATTTTCTGAGCCACGACACTGATCCGTTCGTGGTCGTTACTCACTCAGATGGAGGCCAGGGAGCATTTGGTTACTGGATCTCTCCGCTGGAAGATGGTAGCTCGGGATATCTTCAACCGGTTTGGATGGCGGTCATGTAATAGGATAGACAATTAGTTTACCTATCTATCTTTAGCTAGCCGGTTGTGGCATCTTTTCTTGGCTAGTTGGTGTTTCTAGCCCTTTTAGCTCTGTGTGAGCTTTCCATTTTGTTTTGTCAGTTGGAGACTTTGGAACCTTGTTGGAACCTGTTTATTTGGTTAATAAGATGGCCGTATGCATCACTCTGATGCAGAGGCCGGAGAGCCCCCTTTTCAAAAAAAAATGCTCTAATTATACCAAGAGAATGGTCCTTGTCTCACGTGCATTGTTTTCACCCGACTGGCCGTTTGTCCAGTAGTATGTACGGTTGGTGGCAACGTGTGGCGCGGTCCGTGCAGTGATCGAGCCGCGCGCTCGGGTCAAGTCGTCGATCGACTCGACTCATCCAGCACTACAGCCGGTGACTCCAACCGTCCAAGTTTCCAACGAACCGTCGACTCGATTAAATTAATTCAGGTGGAGATCCATTTGTTTTTAATTCAGGTGGATTAGCCAGTCCAGTTCTTCGGCTGCAACTTGCAAGCACACGGGCTTTGCATGCACCGGAGAGTTGGCATGTGCATGGGCTGCCATTTTTCTGGTTCAAAATTATGGGAAGTACGTCTTGTACGCATGTACTCCGTATTTGTATTTGTTCACAAAATAATAGCCGACTGATCATTTAGTGCAAAGAAGAGAGAGTTGGGAATGGGGAGAGGCGCCAAGCGGGCGACTGGGCCCTAGTCGCCGTCCCATCTAATCCCCGTCCTGCCGCCGCGAGGGCGTGTCGCCGGACAAAGCCCATGCGGTGCAGACGGTGGCAGGGAGGTCCTGTTCGGGGGCTACCTACTTATTGAGGCTTTGGAGGACCGCAGCGAGATGGCGAAGGAGATGTGTGCTTGAGTGACGGTCTTCGTCGGGCAGTGCTCTATAATGATGTCGTGATTCAGCACCGCGATATATCTTCAGCGGCTGCCCGGACTGGCTAGGTCACTGGAGAAGAAGGAGTCGGTGTATGGTCCTAAACGACAGCGAGCTCAACATCAACTTGGACATGTCGTGCAATAACATGCAATATTAATTTTAAGGTTTTCTTTAGCGAGTCTTTGAGTTTGGTTTGAGTCGGTGAGGTGGGGGTGTTGTTCCAATGAAGAAATAATGTTCTCCCTACTCTTTCTCTGTTCCTTGATGTGCTTATCACTACCGAAGGGCGTGTGGACCTATGATTCTGGCTGCCGGCTGGTCTCCACTGATCCGGGATTTCAGATAGGTCCGCTTGGATTCGACCAACATTCGCGGTCTTCGGAATTTTTACAGGCCCTTATCAACGTCCTCTTCTCTAGGACAGTGATTCGCTTCGCAGATCGTGGCCGCTTGTGTCTGCTGGTCTGCAGATTCTTAATATCTTACCTTAGGACTTTTCGCTTAAAGAGAAGAGAGAGTTGGGAGAAGATGCAATACTAGTTAACCACAAGGATATCGCTTATACTATGAAAGGAAGTATTAAGAAACCCTAGCCATCAATCTCCTCTCCCTTTCGGCTTCGCCTATGAAGCCATGGGGCGGATGTGAGGGGATTCCTGAATCTCATTCTTGTCTAACTAGGTTTTGGTGTCACGAGTTGTCATCTACCAAGAATGACGGTGTCATCTCGAATAAATGTCTTCCCGCTTCAATCCCGTCCTCATGAAGGACATGTTCACCATTTGTGTTTCCTGTCACCATGACCGCACTTACATCTTCAACGACAGTATCATCATCTTTCGATCTCTTATGTCGATCATCTACAAGCAAGGTTGTTAGCTTGGTCTGGCCATACTTGCATGATATCCTGCCTAGATAGACAATGATCCCCCTGTCTATTTGCTTTGCGAAATTGCCATCTCAGTCGTACGCGACAGTCTGCTATTGCAGCGATTCAACGAGGTTTGTTCCTCTACAAGTCTTTGCATGTACTTTCATCATTTTTAGCCAAAAGAACCAGTACTTCATTCGTTGGATTTCCCAGTGTTGTTCATTATCGACAAGATAAAACGATGACAAACTCATCAATGGATTCGTGACCGGCTTCTCCCGTTACGTGCCTATGTGATGCTCATGCACGCCCGCCTCTTCCTGGTAAGAGGTCAATCGAGTTGTTTTGAAGTGTAAAATCCTTGGAACATTTTTAGAAGTTCCGCCGGTTGATCATATAGTAGAGGTCATTCATAGTCAACCTCTCCATCAAGAGATCATTCGTGGTCCCCTCTTCATCGATAGCGCTGTCAACAACTTCAAAGCCTAGCCCATCAAAGAATACCTCACTTTGCATGCATGTTAATTAGAACCCCAAAGTCTACCTCACACCAAGAAGAAGAAGAATTTGTAGGGCAGAACACAAACATAAATGCATGTGGCACGGTCTTGTAGCGTCTGGTGGTAGCTTGGTTTGATTCAATTTCATGAGTAATCCACGACGAACTTGTCTTGCCACCGTCTGAGAGGGGCTGACCTTAATTTTTAAGGGTGGTTAGATAATCTCCAATAGACGATGCAAATTTTGGAGATGTAAACAGGAGATGTAAAAATTTACATCTCCAAAAAGTGCTTTTTGCATCTCCAAAAAAGTCTCAACTCCAACAGATGATGTATTTTGGAGATGTAAAAATCTGAAAACGACCAACTACTACTTCATTTCACCATAGTTCAAACATGAAATTCAACATAGTTTCATACATAAATTCAACTACTACCTTTTCGAACTACTAGATGAAACTACTCCTCATCGTCGGAGCTGCGGGACTGCTAACAGAACTCGTCCTTGTCCGGGTTGTCGCACCCCTCGTACTCCTCGTCGGAGTCACCCCAGTCCTCCTCCTCCGACTCGATAGGGATCACAGTCGAGGGGCCGGCCTCGTCCTCCTTCTTCACCCCCTTCTTCTTCGCCTCGACGTCGCACTTCTAGTAGTGCTCCAACTCGGCCTGGACGTACTCTAGATGCTCCCGGGCAAACCTCGTCATCGCCGCCTCGTCGCTCTCGCCGGGACCGACGACAACCAACAGCTTCTTCTTCCCCTTCTTCGTCGTAATCTCCAGGAAGTTGAGGTGCTCCTTGGGCCTTCCGGCACGCCACACCACCACGCCGTAGGCACGTGCGGCCTCGTGGGCGGTGGGGAATGTGCTGAGCCACCAGCGGCGGCCGGCGTCGAAGAACTCAATCCCCAAGTTGCCGGAGGGCTTCACCCTCAGGCCGAAGAACCCGGACTTGCCCTTCGGGGTCTTCTTTGGCGCCCCGACAAAAACACCGGAGAGACGCGGCCGCGGCGGGCGGACGGGGTCGTGGTCGGGACGGAGCATGGCGGCGGCGAGCGGAGCGGGGCGGCAGCGGGTGGACGGGGTCGGGGTCTGGGCGGCGGTGGCGGCGCAGGGTCGGGGTGGAGCGGGGCGGCGGCCGGACAGGGTGGGGGCGAAGCGGAGCGGCGGCGGCCCGATCCGAGTCGTACGACAGCAGGCGGCGGGCGTTGAGGGGCGGAATCGGCGGCGGGGCGGCGGCGGCCGAGCGGGAGGAGGACGATTGGGGGCGCGAAAGTGGAATGAAGGGCGATGGAGGTTGGCGCGCGACTGCGGGATTTACATCCCCTCGACCCAGAGATGTAAATTTGCAACTCGAAGTGTTGTATTTTACATCTCCCGGAGACGAAGATGTAAAAAAAATTACATCTACATCATCTGTTGAAGACAGTTTTTTGCTCTAAAGATGCAAAAGTTATGTATTTTTGCATCTGCGTCATCTGTTAGAGATGCTGTTAGTTAGCACATACTCCCTTCGGATGGGAAAAAAGTCTGGCAAGAATACTTATGTCGTTACTAGCAAAACATGTATGAAATGCCATAATATACATATGTTCAGAAACATCATTCGACCACAGATCTAAAAATACATTCTTTTTATAAAACACAACACATTTTTCGCTAATCCCCATAACTGAATCATGCATGCACATGCATATTTCATTTTTTTTGGAACATGCATATTTCAAACGTACGCGTGCGTTTGTATGAAACTCCGCGTGAGCTCAGTACATGTCACAGGACGTATGCGCATGTTTTTGTATATATTTGCCTTAATATAGTGTTCATTTCGAGGGGGTAAAGTTGGTGCATGTCTAATTTGCACTATAAGGAACATACATGCATCTCGAAGAAGCATAAATTCTTCTTGTCAAATCCTGCCCTTGAAAAAAATAAATCAATGCCCATATGCACGAGCTGTTTCAACTTTTACAATTCTAGGACACTGACTCTAGCTAGCCGAGTCTTATTAGCTAGCTGGGTAATTGAGGACAGTAGTATTTTGTATTATAATGCGTGTCGCTAACCAAATTCCATGGTCATAACTTTCAACGATGCTCATGATACGACAGCCAACATGTTTGAACACAGTGGAGGTTGACCCCAGCCACGACTGCAAGCGCCACCACAGAACAGTAAACCTTCCATTCCTCTCTCTCTCTCTCTCTCACCACACGCTCGGGTACTCATGATCCAATCAAACATTCCGTCGGCTATAAAAGGAGAGCCCGAAGCCAATGCCAAGAATCACAAACACGGCACATATGCATTCACACCGATCCAAATCTAATGTCTAGCTAGCAGCTAGCTATATACCATATACTATCTCCTACGTGATCAGTTCGTCCGCCAGCGATCAACCGACGATGAGGGAGCTGATCCGGAGGCTGAGCTTCTCGGACCGGGTGAGCGACGGCAGCGGCGGCGTGCCGCGCGGGTGTGTGCCGGTGCTGGTGGTGGGCGACGGCGACGAGGAATGTGAGCGGTTCGTGGTGCGGGTGGAGGCGCTGCGGCACCCGTCGCTGGCGGCGCTGCTGGAGATGGCGGCGCAGGAGTTCGGGTACAAGCAGGAGGGCATCCTCCGCGTCCCCTGCGCCGTCAACCAATTCAGGCAGGCGCTCACC
The DNA here is from genome assembly GCF_018294505.1 of Triticum aestivum. Classification (NCBI taxonomy): domain Eukaryota; kingdom Viridiplantae; phylum Streptophyta; class Magnoliopsida; order Poales; family Poaceae; genus Triticum; species Triticum aestivum. The sequence continues at coordinate 576,876,372 of NC_057814.1, read as the reverse complement.
ACCGCAGCCGTCTCCAAGAACTACTGATTACTAATTAATTCTCTAGCTGATCAATCAAGCAGACCGAACCTTATCGATCGATTGGCTTTCTGGGTACTTGAGGAGCGATTCTTCTGTGCTGTTGACTAGTTGAGTCTCCTCCCCATCTTTTCTTCTCTTTCCATTTTGTTTTCTTCTGGTTGGGGAATGACATGAGATGGTTGCCTGCCATATGTATGCATGTGGGCTGTATAATGCGAACTGTCATTTACAGTTAGACCTCCCGTCAAAAATAACAATTGAAACAATTCAAAAGTTATTTTTAGCTAAAACTTTGCAAGATCATCAAAAGTTATATCATGTTCGATGTCCCAAAGTTTCAGATTTTTTTATTTTCTTATTTGTTTTTAATTTACTGTCCATAGAGGGTGTAGGGGCACCCGGGTGCTGAAAATCCTATCTCGTTGGTTATTCGGTATGCATGTGTCTCCTTTCTAATACTGGTTAACTTCCCTTCCAAAAAAAATATGGCTCACTTTTTGGGCTGTTTTTTTAGCGAGTGAGAAATTAATTCAGTGGACGCATGTTTACTTCTCATGATGCAGAGGTTGAGATATAAGCCCATCTATTGTTTTCATTTCTTTTTGCTTGTTCATTTCTGTGCCCATGGATTTTTTTGAGGGTTATTTCCATGGGAAGGCATATGTTAACCAGGTCGAAGCCTCACGAGAACACCTTTTTTTTTCAAAAAATACAAACATAAATTCATGTTTTTTAAGCAAAAAAAGTGGCTAGCTCTATCCCGGACACAAGTAAACCCAGGTTTTTTTTGCTGTTCTATAAATTTTAGCCATTATGTTTATGCAGCCAAGAAATGCTTTGGTTTCCTGTAGAAAGAAGGAGAAGAAAAAAAAAGTCTCTTTGGCTGAATTTTCTTGCTCATAATGCTCCATGTATCTTGCTTTCTTAAAACATACCCCCCCCCCCCCCCCCCCCCAGTCGAAAATACTTGTCAGATAAATAGATGTATCTAGACATATTTATTTTCTAAATAAGTTCATTTACAAGAGCCGTTTCTGAAGGCGGGGACTTCATACCATTTTTTGTAAGACCTTACTTGGAATATTTATCCATGCAAAAATAAAATAAAATCAAAACACCAAATGGCCATTTAGTATTTTTTTACTTTAATAGTCTCTAAATATAAACTTTGAACGCTGAATGTATTTTTTATTTTGCATACAACAACTTATTTCTTGCTGGGAAAATCCACTTATCTTCGTGGATAAAGGCAGTCCATCCTTGTTGTTGGCTCTCAATTTACTGGTGGATTTGATTGTGCATGTTATCTTTGTTGATGTATTTTTCTCTGGTCCGAGCCGACCGATGGGGGTACCTCTGCAAGTTTGAGACCCCCATTTGCCTGGGGTTTTAAAGAGTAGCACGTTCGAACATGGAAGTGTTTCTTGGTATACCTTTGTGGCCGTGCGGCATCATGGTTTGGGATTAGTCCGCATGACTCATAGGGTTTTGCTTGCTTGCCTTCGTAGAACAATTTTGTAACTAATTTCGTCCGATTTATACTAACTAATTAGGTGATACTCCCTACTTTCCAGTTTATAGGGCTCAATTCAAAGATCTCACCAACCAAGGTAGATGGTGAGTGGTGAAATACTTTTTGTAGTTTGCAAAAACACTCAATTAATGCTTTTGTTTTCCTCAAAAAAATATGTTTACCAATGTATTAATTGCAATACATGCATGCATAAAGTACATGCATTGGTCAATTTTCTCTTAATACTTGCATATAATGATTTAATGCACCTTGAAATCTGAACATGTGATCGGGAACAATCAAATTGAGCCTTATAAAATGAAAAACACTAAAATTTTGAGATAAGCCTTATAAACCGAAAATGAGAGATTACTTTTCTGCGTAATTAATTGATAAGACTGCATTTGCCTCCATTTGAAAAGAAACATAGTAGAATATAACAGGAAACAAGCCTAGAACACTTTGTCAGGAGAGTGGATGTACAACATCAAGACATGCATGCAAAACTCAGCGCGTCATTCAATTCATCAGATGCCAAATTATTAACTTTCAAAATAACTGATATAGATAGACGTAGAGAAAACCGATTTTTTTGGACATCTAAACATGTTTGAACCTTGTGTTGTTTTTCCCCGAAAGAAATTGACACTTGACCCGCTGACCGAGATATGCGCGTGTTCATCCGCATGTCAAGGATGGCAGTGTGAACAGAGTACGTTTTCCAGCCAAATGATGTTGACATGAGATGGTCCTGCCATATGTCCGGACGGGCTTCCTGGTCCGTGCCCGGACAGAAAAAAAAGCACTCCACCGAGCTTTCCATGGCCAGCCCAAAAGCCAGAACTGACCGGCACTCCTCATATCCGGCCCATATCTAGGGTGGATATGAGGAGGCCCGTACGCATCCAGACACGTTTACCGTATCGGACTGACCGCCAAGGCCCACATGGTCACACGTAGAGATCGGCAGTCAGACGGACGCCTCCTCCGGTTCTCGATGTGGATGCATTCACGGCGACGCGTGGCGTCGCTTAGGCATGCCGCCAGGGGAGCAAGCCCGTCTATTTAAGCCAGACAGCGGCAGCAGAACCCTAGCCTGTCTACGAAAAAGGGTTTTCCCCCGCTTTGTATTACAAAGCAACCACCGATACATCCAACGATAGGTGCTGGGGCCGCAGCACAAACAAGCCCAAAGAAAAACAGAGAAAAAAGAAAGAGAAACAAATGCCAACAACGACAGATCAACGAAACGGAGACGACCGGCGACCGCTGCACCCTCCGGAGAAGTACCACCACGCTCCCAGCACTCCGAAGCGCCGTGTACCAAGCAACACCTTCAAGAAGGAGGCGACGACGACGCCGCTGTTTCCCGGACTAGTCCTAGGGTTTACCCCGGTACGCAGGGGGCAGTGGGGGACGGTGTACCCGACGCCCTTCAGGAAGGTCCGGCGGTACCCACAGGCGTCGCCGCGTCGGGGCCGGACGAGCCGCCGGATATTTCTCCCAACCCAAACCCCCACTACCACCCCAGACGAATCATAGTGCACCGCCCATCACGCCGCCCACCAACATGTGCCATCACGGTCACCGAATCAACTTCGCCGTCTCCTTGAGGTCACCGACACGAGACCTGGAGGACGGGAGAAGAGATAGTAGCCTCGGGGGCATCCGCAACATCGCCGGCGTGAGGGGACAACCACCACCGCCGCTGCGGAGCCGACCGGACGCACGGACAAGGGGCCTGCCAGGCACCGAGGCCCGGCCGGACCCAAAAGGGTCCGGACAGCCCCTGCCGTCACGCTGCAGCTCGCCGGCGACGAAGCCGCCACCGCCCGCAGACCACCGCGTCCTCGCCACCAACTAGGGAGCAGCGTCACCGCGCACCGAGTCGCCGGCTCGCCCTAGCCCAGATGGAGCCCGAAAGGGCCCAGATCTGGGCCGCGCGGGCGCGGCCAGCCACCAGAAACGCCACGCCGCCCTGCGGCCAACGGCCGCGCCGCCGCACCAAGGACCTCGAAGCCCGCCGAAATCCCGCCGCAGAGCCACACCGCAGCCGGCCGAGCTGCACCGCCGCCATCGGGAGGGCCCCGCGCCTCCCCATGATCGTGCGGGGAAGGGACGGCCCGCCGCCGCCAGCGCCGCGCGAGCAAGGCCCGGCGGGCCCAGTTGGCGGCGACGGAGAGGGAGAGGGACGGGGAGGGGTGCCGGAGGAGAGGGAGCGGCAGGGGCCCGCCCGTCGCCCGGGGGGGGGGGGAGAGCGAGCGGATGGGAACGCACGGGAGGGTGAGGGGGAGAGGGAGGCAGGGCGCGTGTGGCCGGCGGCGGCTGCGGGGGGGGGGGGGGGGGGGGGGGGGGAGGAACCGTAGCCTAGCTCACGGGTGGGTTCAACCCTAGCCTGTCTCATTCCTTCCCTCTCCCTTCCGCCACGCCGCCAACTTCGCTCTCCCTTCCGCCGCGCCGCCAACTTCGCTCTCCCTCCCACCACCCCGTAACCATGGTCCGGAACAGGATCACCACCTATGCAATGTTGACGCTTGAACGTCGGTTGCAGATTGAGGAGGAGATCCGGGCCAGGCGCACCGCTCGTCTCGCTGGCAATCTGTCTTTGCATTCGCCTGAGTTGGAGGAGGAGGAGGAGCCAGAAGCGGAGCAGGACACCCAACCCATGGAGGAGGAGGAGGAGGAGGAGGAAGAGGAGCATCCAGAAGCGGACGATGCAGCGGAGACGGCTGCGGGCTTATGCATGGAGGATCGAGGTCGCTTGGACGGCGGATTTGGCGAAGCAGACCGCCATCCTCGAAGCCATCCAAGAATGTGATCTCATGTTGAACTTTGCAAACACTTTAAACATTTGTCAAAGCTTACCACAGAAAAACTCAAAAATTTATATATTTTTTTATTTTACTGTTCATCAGAGCTCGTTTGAGCTCGAGCTCAGTAGGGTACTTTCGTAATCGTCCAAGTGTTATTGTTTGAAAGAAAAAAAGCTGCCCCGCCGCTGCAGGGAGGCTAGTTCATCGATCGTTGCTGAAGAGTTCTTGGTGAAGAGACCTTTGTATAAATTGATAAAACAAACAGATACAGATAAGATATGTTTTGTGTCCTTTTTCAGATTTTTTGGAACCTAAAAAATTAAATTTTAAATCTTTAAAATTTTGAGCTTGATGGACCTCGACTTTCATTAGCAATTTCGGTTAGAAGTATCCATTTCGGCCATTATATGTGGTCTCAGTTATATCCCTCACACATTTTCCATGCTTGCTGCGTAGAGTCGTCAATCGACCAAGATATCACAGAATCTAGCATGAATGCTATAGCATCATGATCCACTGGTCCCGGCCAATATTGTTGGCATGCATCCGGTCTTACTCAAAAGAATCGACTAAGCGTTATTGCTCTTCACATGGCTTCTGGAGTAGAACAGTGAATTGGACGGATTCACCTGGTTGGAGAAGAATGACGTCGCTAGCTAATCAATTTACCTTTCTCCGCAAAAAGCTATTGCACCTTAATTTACCTGACCGACCGGTGAAGGCTTGATCTGGAGCGGCCGAAGAGACGTCGGCAATCATTTCGCAATTGCCCTGGTCAAAACTTTTGGGTGGATTGTTAAAGTCAGCGTCCTTCTCACGTACTCCCTCCGTCCTTTAAAGAGTGTACTTCCAACTTTTTTGGAAAGTCAAACTTTTTTATATTTTACCGTGTTTATATAATAATACATCAACATTTATGCCATCAAATTAGTAGCATTAGATTCGTGATAAAATATACTTCCATCGTATACCTATTTGATTTCACAAACATTGATATATTTTTGTACAAACTTGGTCAAACTTTGAGATAGTTTGACCCTCCAACAAAGTTGGAAGTACACTCTTTAAAGGACGGAAGGAGTAGGCGAAACCGCTGGTTGACGCGATGAGATTGCGTCTGCTCGTTTGATTGGTCGATCGGTCAACTGTTCTTTCCGTCGAATATATTTTCATTCCAAACGACTACTCAACACAAAGGACAATATTAATTTTTTATCTCAAACTCTCGTAAGATCACTTAGTTGCTATATACTCCCTTCGTCTCAAATTATTTATTTTATATTTGTCTAGATACGGATGTATATAACACTAAAATATGTCTAGATAAAAATCGGATGTATACACAAATACTATCTCCCATTCACAAATATAAGATATTTTGAATATTCTTTTGAACCAACTAAAAGAAGAATTATATACGAATTAAGACGAGTGAAAACACACTAAAATATGTCTATACATCTAATTTAAAAAAAGTTAGAACAAGTTATATTTATAAACGAAGGGAGTAGCTTTTAGAGTTGCAACTTTACAGATGGTCAATCTCAAATTCCCACTGGCATATAAAATATGCAAATTTTACCTCTAATCACAGTAGTCAGGCTGCGACAATATCCAAATTCTGTACGCGCGTCTAGAGTGAATACTTGAAACGTGACAAATTTTTTTAGCACTAACTTTCTATGATGTGCAGTGTACCGTACCCTAAGGCTCCCCAGTTTCCAGGATCGAGGTAGATGTAAAAGTTGGCCTGATGATTCTGGTCAGTGCTGCTGCTTCAGTTTGAAGAGTTGAATGACATGCATTGGACGTACTTAGTCCTTGTCTCACTTGCAAGTGCAATCTTAATCTCAACCAGTAATGCAATTAAGCACGTGTGTGCGACGTAAGCAAAGTAGGACCAGTAAAACCAGCCAAAGGAGAATCTCAGGGCGGCATGAAACGACCGTACGTACCTCGTCCAAATGAACTGTTTCTCTGTGCTCTCATGGATCGGAAGCTCGGCGGCAGCTTCGCCGGGCGACCGGGACAACGACCTACGTACGTACGACACGAACAGACACCATGGACCGCACAATCTATGTTCGATCCACATGGTGAGATGGAGCAACTGTCGACGCAATTTCTATTACCAGGACATGTGATGTACTGTACGTACATAGTCCTGCCCGACCGGCAGTTTGTCCGGTAGTTGTACGGGTTGGTGGGAGCGTGTGGTGCGGTCCGTGCTATGATCGAGCCGTGCGCTCGGGTCAAGTCGCCGATCGACTCGACTCGCGCGTCCAGCACTTCAGCCGGTGACCCAGGACGAACCACTGACTGACCCACCGCCGCCCCGCTTGATTAGTTAGTATTAACCGTATTAAATTAATTCAGGTGGAGATCCAATTTTTCTTTAATGCAGGTGGATCAGCCGATCCAGTTTTTCGGCTGCGACTTGCAAGTTGCAAGCACACGGGCCTTGCATGCACCGGAGAACTGGCATGTGCATGGGCTGCCATTTTTCTGGTACAAAATTATGGCATGTACGTCTTATAAGCATGTATTAGTGTTTGTTCACAAAACAATCACCGACTGATATGAGAGAGAGAGAGAGTTGGGAAAAGGTGAAATACTCCCGAATGTGGCGTTTCGGTGCCCAGGCTCATCTACACCTGCCCAGAAAAAATCACAACAAAAATAAAAAAATTCAAAAAATTCCAATCTTTTTTTTCATGGTAGACAATTTATCACGTGAGGTCCGCTCTAAATTTTAGAAGCAAAAAAGACAAACCGGGTCAAAACAGTGCATGAACAGCAAACATTTTTACAGACCCCGAATTTGTCTTTTTTGCCGAGAGCTGCTCAAATGTCCAAATGATTTGAAAATTGGACCGGACTCACGCATCAAATTATCTACCACACAAAAAAAATATGAATTTAAAAAAAATAGTATTTGTTTTGATTTTTTTCGTCGAGGCGGGTGCAGCTGAGCCTGGGCTCAGAAGTGGATTACCGAATACTCCCTCCGTTTTATTTACTCTGCATATTAGAGTTGACTAAAGTCAAACTTTGTAAAGTTTGACCAAATTTATAGAAAAGAATATAAATATCTAGCATAACAAATCTATATGATGTGGAAGTACATTGAACAACGAATCTAATGGTATTGATTTGTTATTGTATATGTTAATATTTTTGTCTATAAACTTTGTCAAAGTTTGTAAAGCTTGACTTTGACCAAAACTAATATGCGGAGTAAATAAAAACGGAGGAAGTACTATTTAACAGTCAGGATATGATGTATAAATGTCTGGTCTCCGGGCCCCAGCCTGTCTTGAAATATATAAGGTAGAATGTGATCTACCTTTCATTTAAGAAAATAGGATATGATGTATAAATGTCTTCTGGTTTCAATCACGTTCTCATGGACGACATGTTTGTTATTTGTGTCGTCTATCGGCATAATTCCATGCACATCTTCGATGAAGTATCGTCGTCGTTGGATCTATTATGTCGATCATTGCAAGCAAGGTCGTTAGCTTGGTCTCGCAATACTAGTGTGGTAACTTGCCTAGATCGACGGTGATCCCCCTGTCAATTTTCTTGGCGAGATTGCTGTCTCAGCCACACGCAACAATCTACTATTGTGCCGATTCAACGAAGTTTGTTTCTAGCAAAAAAAAAGGTGCTTCGTCGGTTGTATTTCTCGATGTTGTTCACGGTCGACAAGATACAACGATGACAAACTCATTAGTGGATTCATGACCAACTTCTCTCATTAATCTCATGCGTCCTTACGTGCCTATGTGATGCTCATGCACGCCCGCCTCTTCCATGTAGGAAAAAAAAGTCACACGTTCGTTCAATTTACTGGTCGATCGAGTTATGGACACGTGCAAAATCCTAGGAAAAAAATTTGAGAAGTTCCGCTGGTTGATCATATCGTGGAGATCATTCACGTTCCCTTCTCCATCGATAGCGCTGTCTAAGCCTGGCCCACCATAGAATACCGCTTTACATGCATGTTAATTAGAACCCCAAAGTCCACCTCACACCAAGAAAAAGGAAGAATTTGTAGGCCAGTACAGAAACATAAATGCATGTGGCACCGTCTTGTAGCTGCTGGCGCGCGGTAGCTAGGTTTGATTCAATTTCAAACTGATTAATATTCACGACAAACATGTTTTGTCAACGTTCAGGAAAGGACTCTTCGTAATCTTCAACGGTGGTTAGTTAGCATACATGATCTATATAATTGGATCATGGATGCACACGCATATTTCAGTTACACGCGTGCGTTTGTACGAAACTCTGCGTGAGCTCAGTACATGTCACAGGATGCATGCGCATTTTTTGTATATATGTGCATTAATATAGTGTTTATTTCCTGAAAAAAAAAACGTTAGTGCATGTCTAATTCGCACTCTAATTAACGAACATACATGCATCTCGACGAAGCATAAATTCTTCTTGTCAAATTCCAGCTTTGAAAAAAAAATCATTGCCCATGCACGAGCTGTTTCAACTTTTAAATTCTAGCACACTGACCAGCCGGGTCTTATTAGCTAGTAGCTGGGTAAATGAGGACAATAGTATTTGTATTATAATGCGTGTAGCTAACCAAATTCCATGGTCATAACTTTCAACGATGCTGATGATACGACAGCCAACATGTTTGAACCCAGTGGAAGTTAACCCCAGCCACGACTGCAAACGCCACCACAGAACAGTAAGCTAACCAAATTCCTCTCTCTCTTTCTACCCGCCACATCTCTCTCTCTCTCTCTCACCACACGCTCGGGTGCTCATGATCCAATCAAACATTCCATCGCCTATAAAAGGAGAGCCCCAATCCAACGCCAAGAATCACAAACACGGCACATATGCATTCACATCGATCAAGACCTAAGATCTAGCTAGCAGCTAGCTATATACCATATATACTATCTCCTACGTGATCAGTACGTTCGTCAGCGATCAACCGACGATGAGGGAGCTGATCCGGCGGCTGAGCTTCTCGGACCGGGTGAGCGACGGCAGCGGCGGCGTGCCGCGCGGGTGCGTGCCGGTGCTGGTGGTGGGCGACGGCGACGAGGAGTGCGAGCGGTTCGTGGTGCGGGTGGAGGCGCTGCGGCACCCGTCGCTGTCGGCGCTGCTGGAGATGGCGGCGCAGGAGTTCGGGTACAAGCAGGAGGGCATCCTCCGCGTCCCCTGCGCCGTCAACCAGTTCAGACAGGCGCTCACCACCGCCGTCGTCTCCAAGAACTACTGATTACTAATTAATTCTCTAGCTGATCAATCAAGCAGATCGAACCTTATCGATCGATTGACTTTCTGGGTGCTTGAGGAGCGACTCTCTGGTTCTGTTGACTAGTCTCCTGCGCATCTTTTCTTCTCTTTCCATTTTGATTCTAAGGCTGGGGAATGATATGAGAAGGTTGCCATATGTATGGTGCGCTTTTATAATGCGCATTGTAATTTGCCGTCGGACTTCCTGTCAAAAATAATAACAAGTGAAACAATTGATTATTCGGTATGCATTTGTCCTTTCTAATCCTGGTTAAATTTTTCTTTCAAAAAAATTTTGGTTCATTTTTGGGCTTTATTTCAGTGATTGAGAAATTAATTTAGTTGACGCTTGTTTACTTCTCATGATGCAGAGGCTGCGATATAAGCCCCTCTATTTGTTAATATACTAGATATGTGCCCGTGCGCAGCCACATGAGTCAAATATTTTTTAACACAATATAAGAGGACAAACAAAATAAGATTATGTTTTGGTTGTAAAGTATAGATTTTTCAGCTATTTCTTAAACTTATGGATATATGCCCATGATTAATCTGCTTGATTGGGTTGCCAAATATAAGAGATTGATTGATATTTATTTACTTCTTGGCCATCAATTTATTGCTATTTATTCAGTTACCAAAGATAGGTACGAGGTTTTATCATAAGAAACAATTTATTTATGGATCATGGATTTTTGCTATACTATTTATTGATCTAGTTTATTAAATTACCAAAGATTGGTTTGATGAAAACTTGAAGAGGATGAAACACGAGGAAAAATCGGTGGAGTGGACGGTTGGATGTAAAGGTGGTGGGAGAAAACTGAGTGAAAGATGAAATCTTAGATACTTTTTAAGTAGTAGACATTTTTTTTTTGCATGTTCATTTCCATGCCCATGGAATTTTTTGAGGGTTATTTTCATGGGAAGCCATATTTTAGCCAAGTCCGAGCCTTACGAGAACACCCCTGATGAAAATAAAAAATACAAACAAAGCAGAAAAAAGTGGCTAGCACTCTCCCGGAGACAAGTAACCCAGGTTTGGTTCTTCTATAAATTGTAGCCATTCTTCTATGCAGCAAAGAAATGACATACCCGCAAAAAAAGAGCAAAGAAATGCTTTGGTTTCTTTTAGAAAAAAGAAAAAGAAGAAAGGAAGTCTCGTTGGCTGAATTTTCTTTCTAATAATACTCCATGTATTAAAATATACTCGCCCGTAAACAACACAAGAACCGTTTTGGAAAGCGGGCACTTCATATAAATTTTTGTAGGACCTTTAGTAGTATCTAAATATAAAACTTTGAATGCGGAATGTATTTCTATTTTGCATACCACAATTTAGTTCTCTTCTTGGGATAATCCAGTTATCTTAATTTTCTTTATGGATAAAGTCAGTCTGTCCTTGTTGGCTCTCAGTTTACTGATGGATTTGATTGTGCTTGTTATTTTTGTTGACGTGTTTTCCTCTAGTCCTAACCAAGCGAGGTTTGCTGAAAATCAGGAGGTGCATGCTCGAGTATATATGGCTAGAACGGCTCTGGTATATGTGCAGAGATATATAGATCAGGTTTGAATTACTATTTAACACCGATGTGTAGAAATAAAAATGAGATCTCGTGACATCTCAGCTTTGGTACATGTACGACCCATATACTCATGACTTGGGCTGCAATTCGGGGCCCCTGCCCTTTTTTCTTGTCACGGTTGCAAGTCCACCCTGCGCACGTAACTGAGGGCCCGCATTTTGTTTATCCCTGTTCTAAGTCCACCCTCATTATGCAACAGGGGCCCGACCAATTTTGTCCCAGCTGCAACTCCACCCTCAATGTGCAACTAGGGGGAAGGACCCATTTTTGTCCCAACGACTGAATATTTTTATGTTTTTGAAAATATTAGAAAATTGATTTGGCATTTAGAAAAAAACATTGAAAAAAAATTCCAGAAAAAACCAGGGCAAGGGCATGGTTCGGATGCCTCTGAAATGCATGAAATACACAATGAACACTCAACTTCGTTATGTGAACAATTTTTAATACATGATAAACATTCTTTTCAATTACAGTATATACTTTTAAAAATATTTGGTGAATATTTCGCAAATATAGGATAAAAATAATTTCAATACGTGATGAAGATTATTTACTAGAAGATGAAAGTCTTTTGAATTCATGATGAATATTACAAATACACGTTCAACAATTCTTAACGCAATGATGGACAAATTTTAATTACAAGATGAATGTTTGAAATAGAAGATGGATAATTTTTTTAATATGTGATGTATTATTTATGAATACATGCTGAATATTTAATAACAGCTGGTGAAATTTTTTAATACACGTTAAACATTTTCATAAATTTAACAAAATAAAAATATTTTGGCATATAAGTTTCGCGTGGATAAGTACGTGGCCAACAGCAACATCTATCATATAGTGTAGTGGGCCGGTCCACACCCCCCCCCCCCCCCCCACGTGATGTGGGCGTGCACCCCACCTAACACGCGTGAAGCGATTTATATGGGCTATTTGGATTGGGACCAAATCTAACCTTACGAAAATATTAGTCACACCCATAGATTTTGGCTACTGTTTGGTCTGCCGCTTATTTTGGCTCGCCATCGTCAACTTCGGCCTGCCCACATCTTATTTTTGCCAACTCGCGGGCAAAACAGCGCGTGGAAATCGTCCGCCAAAAAATTGGTCGCCAAATCTGGTGTGAACCTGTCACCGAGGTATAAAGGATGCGACGACTTTTCTCACATGTCAGCACTTTCCCCTTCTCTCTTCTCACCTATACGCATGGAAAAAAATGCCACATTCCCTATCTACAATCACTGGGCGGCCAACAATGTTGTTCCATTGTCGATATGGAGTAGACTTGGATGCATCATATTTTGTTTATATAAAGAAGACACGGTGCATGGCTGTCTATCATGTCTTGGATGGCGTGTTAATATGTGAACTTTATTTGGTCTTTTCGATGAATCTTATGTACCGAACAACATATGGCTACTTAATGTATAAACTGAACAATGTTATTCTGAAATTCTGTGAAGGCTTGCTTATTTTTGTGTGTTAGTTAATTCACAATTTTGTATCCGCGCCATGTTATATATGTGAGCTTAGTTGATACCAAAAATTGGAAACAAATCAAAGAAAGGTCAATCAAAGTTGCCAACTATTTGCCTTCAAAGCAAATGATAGCCAATGGTTTGGCCAAAAAAATTGGCAAGTACTATGGGCTACAAATCTACAATCAAAACAGCTACAACTTGCCAATTTTTTGGTAATGCCCTTGATTTTGTCACACCAATAATTTGGTAGGGCTAGCTGGGGCACAATCCAAACAGCCTTATGCACACAACTAATGTGTTGATGCAGCTTGCAGTGTGGCTTCGGTGGAACATGGTGTTCACATATTTGACACCCCTTCCTCTAGACTTTTATTACTCTCTCAGATTCAAATGTCTAAACCTCACATGTATTTGATAACTTTTTCGACCTTTAGTTGGTTACGCGACTTATATACCAACAGCAAATGAGTATGTAAATAGCTAACTGGTTTAAACATAGACAAGGGAAATGCTGAAGCAGATCTTTGGTTCCTGTGTCTAGGTGCACCCTATATAGACTTCTAGTGTTTTTAAGTTCTGATTTAAAAAAAACAATGAGTAGTAAATTATTATTATTTATTTATTAGATGTTCATGTTAGTGTAACAAGCATCCTTGACAATTTTCGTCAGTGCAAAAAATAATAATTAAGTATTACATTTGAGTTGGTGTTCGACTTGTTTTTATTTTATGCATGTCAAAATGCTTAAGCTTTTCACCTAAAAATTTGCAGATAGCATTTGAGTGTAACATTCCCTCAAAAAAAAAATTAACATATCTATTTAAAAAAAATTGACATTCGCATATACCATTTTTTGCTCCCATGCAGGAGCATATGTTCCCGAGAGCCGAATTGGATTTCCGTAATAATATAAAAAAGGGCCGTATCAAGAAAAATGCGCAAAAGCTCGTTACAACTGACAACTATCTAGCTAGCGATGCACGCCGGCGTTATTCTTCTCTCTTGGCATGCCATCTTTTTGATGACGAGATCCAACAGAGCAGAGGGGCAATACGTTGTTAGCTGTCGAAACCCATCTGTCGCCATGAATGCTTCAAGATTTCCGGGAGAAGAGAGGAGCTGCATGCACGCCTCCCACAGCACGGGGCAACGGTGCCGGTCCGCCAACTCCAGAGTGTCAGCCACAGATCCCATGCTGATGCGCCGGCACAGTGCCTCCTCGCAGATGCGCTTCAGCTTCTCCAGCTCATACCTGTCCGCCGCGACGAGCAGCCCCTCCGCCGTCGACGCCTCCTCGAGCAGGCTCGTCTCCGGGGGCGAGTCGGTGTAGACGAACTGGAGCAGAGCCTTGAACACCTGCGGGTCCATGTCGTCCACGCGTAGTACTCGGTCGGTGTCCTCGTGGTCGTTGATTCTCGAGGCGATCGAGAGATCCGCCTTGAAGACGGGGGATCGGGCCTCCAGTATCCACCGGTGCGCGGCGAAGGTCTGATGGCCGACCTCGATCTTCACGTTCGGTCTTTCCTTGCTCCAGATGGCTTCGGCGAGCTGACCGCGCAAGGCGAACGGCGGCATCGGCGCAACCTTGACGGTGACGGTGAGGTCGCACAGGATGGTCAGGCAGTCGTCTTTGAGATGCTTCTCCTTGTCGAGATCCTCGTGGCGGACAAACTCTAGCAAGCTCCAAGTGAAGGAGAAGTCACGCTGCGAGCTTTGAGTGTAGCATGGCGTTCCGGCGTGGTCAAGTACACTCACCTGGGCCTTTGCCCATAGACTGCTGGTCCATGAGCTGCTGCTGGCACTGTCGATGGACAGGGAGATGTGGGAGGCCTCGTGCTCCTCTGTGAAGCCGTTTGGAAAGCACTTGATACGCCAGTTGTGGCCGCAGACGGCGAACCTGCTTGATCTCATCTTCATCCCCATGGCCACCATGTTCCGGACTTTCGTGAACTCAGGGATACGGAGAAGGTGGGAGCCCGTCGCCTGCCTCACGGTCGTGGCGGTGGTTGAAAAGAAGAGCTGCTGCCTACCGGGGCCGCGCAGTGTGGACACGAGCGCCGACATTGACATGACGTGATCGGCGCGGCTTGGGGAAGAAGATGGCAGCGGCTAGCAGTCTTGCAAAATGCAGCTGGTATACGAATATAGGGAAAATATTCTGTAGAGCATAGGCTTCGGGACACCCCCTTATCTAGCCACTCATTTTTGCATCGCGATTCGTGCGAGTATATTTGTCTTTTTTTCTCCCATATAGAAAAACATACGAACTTCAAACTTAGCGGCTCAACAAAGCATTCTTACTAGAATGTGGGAAAAAACTTTCAGAATTTTTCGTGCAATATAAATACTAAAAACTTTCAGAATCTAATTTCGTATATTTATGTTTGACAAAAAAATCTGAAAGTTTTTCCTCACATTCTAGTTAGAAGGTTTTGGTGTCTTGCAAAGTTTGAAGTTCATATGTTGTTTTATTTTAAAAAACAAAAAAGAGAAAATCTGATGTACAAAGTTAGTTGTCTAGCACGGATCTCTAAGCAATGTTGGAGGGTAAGGATAATGGATGTCCAGAAACCTGAGCTCTAAAAATCCGCGTCCACGAATATAGCTGTGTCAACGATGATGCTCGTATTTGCAGAGACACGGATTGTGTTGAATTGGGAATTGATTGATACGCACCAGATCTTCAGGTTCTAATATCTCAGCTTTCATGATACATGCACAGGCCGAATATACATAGTCTTTTTTTTTTGCGGGTGATAGATAGTCTTGACTTGGGCTACAATTCAGTCTCAGTCATTTTTGTAGGGAAAGACTATCACACATAATTTTGTGGGTGATAGATACTTACTAGTAAAAAAAGGTTCATCTGTCCCGGTTGGTAAGGGCCTTTTGTTCCGGTTGTTGAACCGGGACTAAAGGGTCGTTACTAATGCCCTAGCCCTTCAGTCCCGGTTCTTACACGAACCGGGACAGATGGGCCTCCACGTGGCCGCTGCGGCCAGCCCAGGCAGGAGGGCCTTTGGTCACGGTTGGTGACACCAACCGGGACCAAAAGGCATCCACGCGTCAGCATTTCAGTGGCTGGGGTTTTTTTTTTTAAAAAAAGGGGAGGGTTTAGGGGGTAATTTAGGGTGTGTAAGCTAGCTAACAGAGATATATAATAACTGATATATAATAACTCTTCATGCCCGCATCATGCATCATCATAATAACAAGTCCTACTAATCATCATCATACAACTTCTACTCGTTATTAATAACAAGTCATACGATCATCATCCTCATAGTCATCGAACCAACCCTACTTAATTGTTCTTAGCACATGATCATCAGTATTAGGTAGGACCTAAATACCCTCTTTAAGGTAAAATAGCATAAAACAATATAGACCCCGACTCTCCATTATGGAGAATGGAGATCATCCTGTCTCCAATTTTTGCGCTTCGCTTCCTTGTGCTTCCAAGAACCTCCTTGCGACTGTCCATACATTTTTTCCATTCTTTGATTTTCATGTCTCCACTTCTTTTAGAAATCCGGTATGGACAGTTGAGATTCGTAGGATGACATGGTTGCATGTTCAAAACATCAAGGCTACCATTCTGATACATCAAATAAGGCACACAATCCTCTGGGATTATCTGTTGAAAAACATAGTAATAACTTCATAGTTAGCAATGATGTACTAGTTTTAGAAGTATGCAAAAGATGCACGGATGTCGTAATAGTAAGAAATCTTACCAGGGTATCTCCATAGTAGTTACCGTAGTTCAACACGTGCACTAGTGGCACGTATTGACCATAATGTGGAGGAATTTTACAATAGATATTGTAATTCTTAAGATCAGTACAAAATCCAACCAGATGAGTTTTCCCCTTATAAGTTAACTCAGAGCCATCGGTGTAGTAGGTTCTGTCTACCATGTTCCGCACATTGTTTGAACAATCAAAATAAGCAAAATAAGCTGTCAACTATTTTGAAATGAACAATATAAATTAGCTAATAACTATGTTTGAGAAACTCACATAGCGGTAGAATTGGAGGCGTATCAACAAGGACCCAAATGTCCATATTGTCTTGCTCGATGTCAGGATCACCAAGATCCATGGTGACAAGCATACCCTCATCAAAACCATACATCTTGCAAAATGCTTCCCAATTTTTGCAACAAAAATGGGTTACGCTCTCAGAATTATACAGATTTACTTCAAAATCTATATCATGATGGGTCCTTAGGTGAATTTTCTTTGTTTCCATACTTTCATGGTCTTCAAAACCCATCCTCTCCAAGACGTAGCGTCTTGCATGGCATGGGATAAGCTAGTCGAATTGTAAAAGATGAAAAGTACACGTTGAAATAGTTGAAGTCGTGCTTAACTACGAAAAAATAACACTTGTCGTCGTTGAGTACCGTTTCAACATCGAAGGTCTCCTCCAGCTTAATACTGAAGCGCCGATCTTCGTCCAGGTGAGGCCTGTCGCGCAGACCTCGGTCGTCGTGGCACCAGTCGCACTCCCACGGGAGACTTTCGTCGTCCGAGTACGACATTTCCTATGTTCATAATTCAAATATTAAACGTCTATAATTAAATATATGTACTAAAAAACCTAAGTTAGATCATTATTATTCATCACGGGTTGACTATCGGTTTGTCGAGTCTTTTCTTGAAAACTCTCAGCTCACGTGGTGTATACATTCGACCGTTGGTGATGGTCGCTCCTCCTTTCATCCCCGAGTGCATTACACCAAAATGTCTAGCACACGGGAATGAAGGAGAAGCGACCCTCATGACAACAGTCGGGATTCTTCGTCCTCTCATATATATATGGTGGAACTCTCCCTCACTGATTCCTCTCAGACATTTGCGACCGTCGGTGATGGTAGCTCCTTTCTTTCGTTCCCGAGTGCATTACACCAAATTGGCTAGCACACTGGAACGAAGGAGAAGCTACCCCCACGACAACAGTCGGGATTCTTCGTCCTCTCATATATGGTGGAGACTCAATAAACTTAAAGTCAACCCGAAATATCATTTAATTATCTTTCTAAAACCGGTTCGTGGCTGGTCTCACCTCAAGGCCGGAGGGGGTCGGTGACGGGGACGACGGCGGGGATGATGGAGGGGGCCCCTAGATTTCTGCGAAAACAAAAACCCTATAAGCTATCAACTAATCATATGCATACGCCTTGCATAGTGCTCTCCAATTTTAGCATTCAAAGTAGGAGTAGTTTTCAATTTGAGCATTCAATAAGCAAAATCAAATCACAAAATAAAGTAGTATTTAAATTAGGATGCATTCAATTATAAGCAAAACTACATCATCTCCATGCGTCCGTACATCGTCGAATATTATCACTAATACACCTCGAATACTATCATACATATAGCATCGCTAGTACAGCTAGAACCGTAGCGCACGACGGGTATCGGCACGGGTGGTGGACACCCAAAGAGAAGGAACCATCACAGGATCATAGCTCCAGTGAGATCCCTGAAGAACCTGCCAGGTATTGTCGAACCTGCATTCCAACGCAACCATGTAGCGACGGACGTGCTCGTCCTCCTCGCTGACACGGTGATGTACCACCTCCGCGGTGTCCGGAAGCCTCGGCACCATCACTGGCCCACGCGATCGCCACCAAACAAGGATCGGGTCAATGACGGGCTGGCTCCTCACCAACCTACGCCCCCCGGAAGGTAGCACCTCCCAAAACCAGCCCGGCGGAGCCCAGTCCCGGACATGGCCCCTCTGATCAAGCCGACCTCCTCCGCCGAGTCGACGACGAGGATGCGGGATTGGCATCATCAACGTCGATGCGGGAATAATTGCTTTAACTAAAAAAATAAACTAGTTCTATTAATTTTCTTGCTAAAAATAAACTACTTCTATAGTAAAATAAACTAGTTTTATTAAATCAACTAGTTCAACTACTAAGCACTTACTATAAATAGAATAAAGTAGTACTTACTAAAAATAAACTAGTTTAACTAGTTCTATTATTTTTCTAACTAATTCTATTAAACACTTTCTCTTCTTATTCTATGAACAAAATTACAACAGAAAAAAATCATAAAAATTCTATGAACAAGATCAAAATTCTATGAACAAAATTACAACAGAAAAAAATTATAAAAATTCTATGAAAAAATTGACATATTCTTTGCATATATATGAACACACAAACATTTGCATATTCAACAATAATATCACAAAAAAATCTATGAACAGAAAAAAATTCTAACTTTTGCATATTCATTTATGAACAAATTACAACAACTCAATTAACTACACATCTAAACTACACATCTAAATTAACTACACATCTAAATTAGAAAAATTCATATGAGCTCACTAAGGGGGCGGCGATCGACGAGGAGGCAGGGAACGGGGGCGACGGTGAGGGGCGCGGCCACGGGCGACGAGGAGGCAGGGGGCGGCGACGACGACGGTGAGGGGCACGGCGACGGGCGACGAGGAGGCAGGGGGCGGAGGTGAGGGGCGCGGCGACGGGCGACGAGGAGGCAGGGGCGCGGGGCGGCGACGGTGTCTGGGCGGCGCGGGACGGCGTCGGAGGCAGGGTCACGACGGCGACGGCGAGGCGCAGAGGGGCAGCCTGGCGGCGTCGTCGGGGCGGGGAACACGAACTGAATGAAAAATTTCACAAGTGCTAGTTATATAGACGAAGCATTGGTCCCGGTTCGTGACAGCAACCGGGACGAATGCGACCTTTAGTCCCGGTTGGTGCCACCAACCGGGACCAAAGGCCGCCGCTTCCCGCCTTTGGTCTGCTGAAAAGAGGCCTTTGGTCCCGGTTGGTGGCACCAACCGGGACTAAAGGGGAGGCATTGGTACCGGTTAGTGCCACGAACCGGTACCAATGCACACCTTTAGTCTCGGTTGGTGCCACCAACCGGGACCAAAGGCCTTGTGCTGCTGTGCCCGCATCGAAAGTTTAGTCCCACCTCGCTAGTTGAGAGGGGCGCGCAGTGGTTTATAAGCCCCACTGCCGCACCCCTCTCGAGCTCCTCTCCATTGCAGGCTTACGGGCGTAATTGTCACTGCTATGCCTGATGGGCTTACTGGGCCTTCTGCGGGCCTGAATCCTGGCCCATCCATGGGTTTCTAGTCGTATTCAGGCCGTGGTGGCCCAGTAGGTGGCATATTTTTTATTTTTTGCCTTTTTTATTTTATTTTTTGCTTTATTTATTTTGCTTTGTTTCTACTTACAATAAAAAACTTATTTATTTTATTTTATTTTGTTTCTAATTACTTATTTATTTTACTTTATGATAATTCTTTTTGCTATTAAAGTTTCTAACAAAAAAAGATTTTTATGAAAATTCTTTTTGCTTTTAATAATTTTGAACAGAAAATACTTCGATAATTTTAGTTGCATCAATTTTATATAATTTTAGTTTCAATAATACAAGAGGTTTCTTATAATGTTTTGAACAGAAAATACTTTGTTAATTTTAGTTTCATAAATTTTATTAAAGTTTATTTTATTTTGTTTCTACTTATATATTTTAATAAAGTTTATATTATTTTGTTTCTAATTACGTATTTATTTTATTTGGTATTATTCATGCACCATTTTTCATGCATTTACTGATTATTTTGAGCTATAAGACCCTAAAATTGAAAAGCATTTTAAATGAACTCTGAAAAGGCTGAAAGTTGGCATGGTATCATCATTTCATCCACATAGCATGTGCAAGAAAGTTGAGAGGGTTACGGCAAAAACTGGATGCACTTCGTGTACAAAACGGACAATCTCTTTCAAAGTATCAGGATTTCATACGGAAACTCGTCTGTTACAAAGGGATTTCATTTTTTAAAACTTATTTGAACTCCTGACTTTTTGTGTGTTCAAAATGCACCATTCAAAGCCACATCATCATTTTTCAATCCTCTCTGACTTCATTTGTTATTTTTCATGCATACTAATTATTTTGAGCTATAAGACCCTAAAATTGAAAAGCATTTCAAATGAACCTGAAATTGAAAAACCCTACAAATGAACTCTGAAAAGGTTGAAAGTTGGCATGGTATCATCATTTCATCCACATAGCATGTGCTAAAAAGTTGAGAGGGTCCCGGCAAAAGCTGGATGCACTTCGTGAACAAAATGGACAATCTCTTTCGAAGTATCAGGGTTTCGGACGAAAACTCATGTGTTACAAAGGGATTTCATTTTCTTGTCTTGATTTTGAATGGTGCATATTCAACACACAAAAAGTCTGTAAAGATCGCCAACCCCAACATAAAAAAATGAGCATAGATGCGCCTATAGAGAAAATTCAACCTAAATTCATAATAAATTTCTATGAATTTCAAAGAAATTTACTTTGAATTTAGGTCAAATTCCCTGTATAAGGGCATCTATTTTCACTTTGAGAGGAGCTCAACAAGGCAGAGAGGGACGGGCTTATAAACCGGTGTAAGCGCCCTTCGGTTGGCGAGGTGGGACTAAACTCTGACCGCAACGAGGACCAACCCTTTAGTCCCGGTATGTGGCACAAACCGGGACTAATGGTCATGGGCCAGAGGCGAGGCGCATTGGTCTCGGTTCGTGCGTGGAACCGGGACCAAAAGGTCCAGACGAACCGGGACCAATGGCCTACATGGCCCGGCCGGCCCCCTGGGCTCACGAACCGGGACAGTTGCCTCCTTTGATCCTGGTTCGTGAGCGAACCGGGATTAATGGTATTACGAGGGCCGAACCAATGCCCTGTTTTCTACTAGTGACTCTTGATTTAGTGGTCAGGAGCCGGTTCAATTGTGACAAAAAACCGGAATATTTAATGTAATTTTTTAAAACCTGACCTCACATCAAATGAATACTCATAATATTTGATGTAAACCATTAATAAATTACAAATTGCTGTTAGCACAATTGGTTATTGAGCCTCTAGCATGGGTCTTTCCCTCAACTTAGGTGTTCAATCCCTACTTTACGCACCATTTTTTTGAATATTTCAGTTTTTTTTACAAAAAAGACGAATACACCATCAAAAACCAAGGAGGACGTTGGTTCCCGGTTTTTTGTCCAGACTGCCTTGTTGCTCCGTTTTTAAAACTATGCTATCACGGCTAAATTCATTATTAGACATATGGACTTCTCAGAAAGTAGTTTTCAAAAGTGGATAAATCTATTTTATATAAAAAGTGCTTTACGGGCTAACCAGAAAAAAGAAATTTGTCTAAAAAATCCCACACTAATTAGAAATACATCTAACCATTAATTTGATGGACCAGCTTTAGTTAACAAATCATGCCCGTTAGATCTTCGTAACCTGATGGACCCTTCACGTATCAAAATATCACAATAAGTAGAAACATCTACCCATTAATTTAAAAGACATGCTTTAGTTAACAAATCATGGCCGTTAGATCTTCATAATCTGCTGGACCCCTCACGTATCCACCCAGGGAAGAAATACATAGGCCTGACATCCATCGAGGAATCAAGGAAATAGAAAATAACAGAATCCCCTCCACGCAAAAAAAAAAAAAACCAATCCCCCTCACGCCGGTACCTTTCTTGACCTAACGTATGCATCCAGGGAAGAACATAGATCGAAAGCTCTCCTCTTCTCGCCTTCTCTTTTCCTCCCATCTTGCCAGGAAAGATCGATCTGAGGTGCTTTGTTGGATAAGTTCCCAAGCAATTGACCTCATGCAGCTACCTATCTAGACCGAAGGTATGCATCCAGCAAAGGAAATAGATGGAAAGCTCTGCCCGTACGTCTCGACTTCTCCTTTCCTTCCATCCAATAGGAGATCGATCAGAAGTGCTTTGCTGAATGAATTCCCTAGAAATTCCATGATGTTGACGTTGTCTAGGTGAGGATCAGGGGCTCCGACCTCAACTCTGCCTGTACATGTACAACCCGCTGGCAATTCTCTGACGTATGTCTCCACATTAACAGGTTACATGATGTTCTGCATGTAGCGTCATAGAGGATGTGAAGACCCATGGCACCACGTGAGATTGACTGTGTATACAAAAAGTATGGTTTGCCGGCGTCAGGGCAAAGGTTCCCGTGATTCCACCCACCCACACATCCTTAACTTCCTTTTATACTCAGCTGGATGAATGAGAGCATGGATGTAACTAGCTACATCACGCATATTAACTTAATATGTGTAGATTGGCTGATGCTGATCGGTGTGTAAACAGATGTACGCATCATACCTGTTATTCATCCATGCACATCCACCACAATATCAGGCAAGACAACTTGCCTCATGCCGAGGTACATGTATACATCCCAGCTGATCGACCTAAGCATCCATACATACATATTACAACTAACACATATCTGATTTTGGCTGCACCATCTATTTTTCCATATAATATCAAGATATGTAGGTCTTTCAATTAATCCTTCTTAGGAAAATCTATAGTCTTACGGTGGATGAAGACCTTCCCGCGAATCATGTCACCAGCCGTTTGGTAGGACAACGCATTGGATAGAGGGCTGGCTGCATCATCTACTTTTGTACATAACAACATATATCTAGATTTTCTTGTATGATTAATCTTTTCCTTCTTTGTAAAATCTGCAGCATGTACAGTGGATGAGGATCTTGCTGGACGATATGGGGGCTTGAGGTTGATCGGACAGTGAGCTATATGAAGTCTCGACGAGCCGTACAGTTGATAAGAGATGTCACATGATGTGTCGTGTGTCCAGACTGCCAACGTTCACGCTGGATTGAAGCTCTTCTTTTTTCAGGTACTGCACACATGAGACTAGACAAGCAACATAAGATGAACGACAATGTTAGTTTACCGCATGTAAGTTTTTATAACGTTCTGCCTGTGGGTTATATCTGTGTACAACATATATCTCCTTTTGTAATTAGCATCACCGTCTATATAATCACTATAGTCACGCCTCCTCCATGAGGTGGCCCTTATTAACATCTGTGAAGTAAAAATCTCATAGAACTAACAGATTTTCAGTCCTGTGCATCACATGGAAACTATGTTTGCATTTGTTTGAAAAAGTACCTTAATAATATATTTCCACTGGAAAAATAGTATTAACCTGATTTTCCAAATTGAGGCTTAGTGTTGATCTAGAAAATGCACACTATATGCTTTCTACAAAGTGATATTATCACTAAGATGATTCAGGTTTTTCTGTTTTTGCCGCTTAATTACCAGTTAGTGTATGGAGAAACAAATATGACATTTTGGTTGAATAGAAAATTTGAATCCTGCATTAGATATTTAGAGAAAAAATGTGTTCTATGATCTATTTGTGTCATAAATATGATAGGCCAATAATAGATTAAAATTTCAGACTAAAATTTCCATTTATGTATGCTTGGAAGACCAAATGTGGCATGACTTAAGTTAAGGTTCTGATCATATTTCTTCTCTTCACTGATAACTTAAGACCATTCAAGTATGTATATGAGTTTGTGATGTAGTACAAGAATGAAAATAGTTTGACACGAATAAAAAAATGTGTTCCTTCATTACTGCTAATAAATAGTGGAACCCACTCTATGGCACATATACGTTATATATAATTCTCAAGATAAATCAAATCATAGCATTCTAAGCCAAACGTACATGTAGAACTACATGCTATCTTATAAATGTATTTGTCTCACATATTCATATAACTATCTAAATGATAAGTAAGAACGCTACGGTGCTTCATTATTACAGGATATGATGTTAGCATAAGGAGGAAACAATCGGCACAGTGAAATTCACAAGATCCAAATGGTATATATGTTTAGACGACCAATTTATTTACTCGATGATCACACAGAGGGATGCCTTCGTAGACAAAATTGGTTTATTTTTCTCTCCCAAACATTGGTATACAATTCGACATTTGCTTCCAATTACGGGTTCCATCCTTCAGGCGATTTCTAGATGGGTTGTGACATTGTGCAAGTGACTAAAAAGAAGTTCGTGGTGAATTATGCACTGATTATGCATGTGTACAGCTACATTGCCAGATAAATCAAAGATGCGGCCATGCACAACAGGATACTTCGAACGACAGACAGTGGAAATGTTAAATAAATGATAGGGTGTGCTAATGGAGAGGTAGATAGTAATAGTACATGGGGACCATCCACTTTCCCATGACACGCAGAATTACAAATTGACATATGTGTTGTTACTCAACTTACTACGCATATGTATTATTAAATTTCATACAAACATGGGAAAATAAAAAAAATTCTCTTGCGACCAGCCACCAAATTGCATATTTATTTCAAGTTTATATTTTTCATCTATGGGACTTACAGACCTTATTCTATTGCTTTGTTGGAATCAAAATATACAATAAAAAATAATGCAAAAGTGTATTATGCCATCTACCCTTTAAAGATGCTGCAATTATTTACACAAAATTGAATAATACGATGTCATTACTAAATTGTCTAAAGTTCTAGCCCGCGCATCGAGCAGGCCACTTTGTTAGTTCTTTGGAAAAGTATATTTTCCTTGCCTTGACTCCTTTAAAAGTATAAAAACGGGTATCCTTCAACTAAAAAATAAACAAACCTTAGAGCATCTAAGGTCGGGTGTCTCAAACCGCCCTCAAACGTCCGGGTGGAAGACCATGGTCACCGACAGGTAAGAAAGACGACCCAGATGGGCTCCTCGATCATACCGGCCCTAAACGCACGGGCTGACCGGCACCCCCCATATCCAGCCCAAATCTGGAGCGGGAGGCCCGAGCGCGCGTCCGCCACGTCGGATCAGACAGTCCGACCCCACTGCACTGAATCCACCAAACTCACCGCCCTCCTCCCGCCTTCCTCCACCAATTCCCGCGTCCAAGCCCTTGCCGTCGGGCACCCTTGCTCCCCATCGCCGCCGCCGGCCCCCATCCGACGCCCTAGGTGTCATGCAGCCCGTCTGTCGCCACCGCCGCCACACAGGGTGTGTCGGCATCGTCCGTGGGTCTCCCGTCCTTGCTCCGTTGTACAAGTTGGAGAACGTTGCCTAAAGGAACCGACAGCGAAGGCAACAGGAGAGGGAAGCGTGGTGCAGGGAGCAGATGTGGACCTTGAGGAACGGATTGTGCTAGACACCCCAAGACCAGCTGAACCACCAGAGATGCCTCTCGCTCCTGCTCTCTCTACCTACTTGCTGGTGCGCTTCTTCCACAATGCTCAATTGTAGAAGCATTTTGGTTTGATTGTGTTTTCCGGTTTTTTAGGGTTAATTGGATATATGCCACCACAACTTTCACGAGTTGGAAAAATGTCATTACAATTCCGCACATTGGAAAAATGCCATTACAACTCTTCCATTCTCCACTATATGCCATTATGTTAAATTTGAGACACAAATACTCTTGTCTTCTTCCTTTCACCCTCTCATCATCTTCTCTTCTACCAAACTAACAACTGTGCCATTAACTCCGGCAAGCATCTTTCTTTCCTGCTAGTCCTGCAGCGCCATGGTCGACGGATTGAAATGGGCTCAATATGCACTTACATAGCAGGCAACAAAGATGATTAATCCCTCCTGTACAAAGGACGTACAAAGCTATCCACGCTATATAGCTGATTGATTTGTTGATTAATTCCTCATGTGCAAAGCTAGCTACGCTTGCTAGCTAATCGATTTGCCGCCGGCCGAAGACACATGCATGCGGAAGTTTGGCCCCGCTGCATCGTTGAGTTGTTCTACAGGTCGTTGATATGCCTGTCTTGCCGGCGTGACATGGCACCCTATCTCCTCTGTAAAAATTGTGCGTACATGACGACCGAGGCAATATTCACGTGGGAGCCGGCTGCAGCAGTCGCACAACCCATCCCGTGCCGTCCACGAAGTTGCGAGGCCCCATACAGTATGCATAGTCGATGCTGGAAGTTGTTTTGCACGGCCCCATGCTCGCCGGAGTTAATAGCAGGTCAGTTTGGTAGAAGAATATGACACTATTACAGGATGCTGCTAACACAACACTATGATCAGAGACCCTTCGACAAAACTGTGTGCGATGCAATAATCGCAAACGGTGGTGTAAAAAAACCGTCAAAAAAATGCAAAACGTTTGCGATGGAGAATGCATCAAACACGGTTCAGATTTTGGTTGCGTGTGCGATGCAGGGCATACGGTTCAGTTCAATTAACTGTTTGCGATGATGAGGAACAAAAGAAACGGGCAGCCAGATGAAGGTGTGTGCGATATACAGCATACGGTTCACTCGGATGAACTGTTTGTGATTAGGCAACACAAAAGGAACGTTCAGCCAGATCAAGGTGTGTGCAATATACGGCATGTGGTTCAATCGGATAAACTGTTTGCTTTGAGCAAGAGAACAAAAACGGTTCAATATAACAAGATGTGTGTTATACGCGGCAAAGAGGTCTGTACTCTGAAATATGTGCAAAGACTGATAATAACACAGACGATTGCTGCTAATAAGTCATGTGTGTTGTGGGCAAACGCTTGGTGGTATACAATTATCAGCGATTGATGAAATCATCACCGACGGGTTCCCCAGTATGCTCCGTATGCGATGTCATTGCACACAGAACAACAACATATGTACTTATAACTTATAAGGACTTGATTCCATAAACAAATTGAACATCCAATTACATATGTGGCTAGTACACACATGACCTTTGCATACATCAAAATACGTTCCAAAATGCCTAGAAAACTCAAATAATGTATTAAAAGGCAAAACAAACTATGAATAATTTCATATTTTTAGGACGACGCTACTATAGTTGCATGTTGCCTTTGTAAAATAAATCAAGGCAAGAAGTTTATACCAAAACTTATCCCAAATTGGACTAATTTTTTACCACAGCATGATGGTGCTATTGTGACGCCAGGATAATTAAGCTACAGTAATCCCACATTAACGATGCCACGTCACCTCAGTTACTATTGTTAAACTCACGTTGATTCAAAACCGATTCAAATTCAAAATCAAGGCAAACAACAAAAGTTTTCAAATACTAAAACTAAAATGTTCGGGTTGTCACAAATATTGCGTAGGTAGTTATGGTGAAGAACCCACATTTAAATAAAATATTTAAATGCACGATAGTAGATAAAATCGCAGCCAAACAATTAATTAAATGATTTTAAATACTAAAAATATATTAAACTAATTCATTTGGTCACCAAGTTTGTTGAGGAAGTGGCCTATGTTAATTTGCTAATTTAGGAGCTGGGGTTATACTTTGGTAAAATGGTTTGCTAACTAAAATAAATAAAACAAAAAGAAAAAATAAAAGAAAAGAAAATACAAAAACAGAAAACAAAACTAACAAAAAAAGAAAAGAAAAAGAAGAAACCCCCCTAACCCCTAGGCCAACCGGCCCAGCTGCCGGCCGACCAGCCCAAAAGGCCCAACCGGCCACCCCCACTCCCCTTATCACCCCACTACCCCAAACCCTAACCCCCACCGACACCCACTCCCCCCACTCGCTCTCTCGCTTCCCCGCCGATCTGGATCGAGATCGGGGGCATGATCCCACCGCGCCGTGCTCCTCGCCCGTGACTCGACGCCGTCGCCCGTCGCCCTACCGCCGACGGAGGCCGCCTCGAACACGCCTCCCTCGCCGGCCTGCCTCCCCGACGTCGCCCGTCGTCTCCGTCCTCCTCCCCACGCCCACTGCCCCGTCCCTACAAACCCCGGTGAGGACCCCGGTCCTCCTCCTCCCCGTGCCCTCACGCCGGCGCTCGCCCGCGCCACCACACCATCCGCTCTGCGCGCCCCGCCACGAGCCCCAGGTCGCGCTGCCGCTGCTCTCTGCTGATGCCCCTCCACGAGTGCGCTCGCGCAGGCCCGCACGCCTCTGCTCGTCAGCTGCGTCCAGGCCGTGCCCCGCTCCGCGTCACCTGCATGCCGGCCGCGCCCTCACCCCGTTGTCTCCCGCTTCACCGCCCCTGCAAGCTCGCCTTGCCCCGCGCCCTGCTGGGCGCCGGTGCTCGTCCCGCTCCACCGCACTGCCCCACCGCGCTGCTACTCTGGCCGCGGCCACGGCCACCGTGCACACGCACGCCCGCGCCACGCTGCGCCCCACAGCCGCCTTGCTCCGCCGCCCGCACGCCGACCCGGCTTCCCGCGCCATCGCCCTGTTCCGCCCCGCAACCACCCGTGCCCGCCGTCGCCTCGCTCGCTGCGCGCCGTCGCCGGCCGCCGCAGCCACCGCCTGGGTTCGCCGTTAACGGGCGCCCGCCCGTCGCCCGTATCCCCCTCGCCCGTTCGGGCTGTACCCGTAGCCCACGCCCGCTATGGCCCCTGTGCCACTGGCAGTAGGGGCCCACCCCTGGAACGATTTTTTAAAAAGGGGAATAGCAAGAAATATATAAATAATAAAAGAATTAAATAAATAAATATTATTTAATTAATTAACTTAACTAATCATGATTTTGATTAACCTAATCACTAATTAAACTAATTAATCATGATTAGTTAGTCTAGTCAATGACAAACGGGACCCACACATTAGTTTGACCCAGTCAATGCCCCGTTGACTGCTGACGTCATGCTGACATCATGATGACATCAGCTTACACTATTCTGGATAATGTTGATTTAAAATAATTAAATAAATTCTAAAAATAATTAAAACTTTAGAAAGTCATATAAAATAATCCATAACTCAGATGAAAACGTTTTATACATGAAAGTTGCTCAGAACGATGAGACGAATCCGGGTACGCAGCCCGTTCGTCCGCCACACATCCCTAGCATAGCGAACACGCAACTTTCCCCCTCCGGTCCATCTGTCCAAAAACACGAAACACCGGGGATACTTTCCCGGATGTTTTCCCCCTTCGCCGGTATCACCTACTACCGCGTTAGGGCATACCTAGCACCTCGTATTGCCTCGTTATGTTTTGTGATGCTTTGTTTGATCCGTATTTACTGTTTCTTCCCCCCTCTTCTTCTCCGCTAGACCCCAAGACCGGCGCTGATGCCACCGAGTACGACTACGTCACCGACGACCCTTCTTCCTATACAACAGAGCTTCCAGGCAAGCCCCCCCCCCTGATCACCAGATATCGCCTATTCCTTCTCTCTACTGCTCGCATTAGAGTACTAGCATGTTACTGCTTTCGGTTAATCCTATTCTGCTGCATAGCATGTCATTGTTGCTACAGTTGTTACCCTTACATGCAATCCTAAATGCTTAGTATAGGATGCTAGTATTTCATAAGTGGCCCTACATTCTTGTCCGTCTACCATGCTATACTACTGGGCCGTGATCACTCGGGAGGTGATCACGGGTATATACTTACATACATATTATATGATACATGTGGTGACTAAAGTTGGGTCGGCTCGTAGAGTACCCGCAAGTGATTCCGATGTGGGGGGCTGGAAGGACAGGTGGCTCCATCCCGGTAGAGGTGGGCTTGGGTTCCCGAAGGCCCCCGACTGTTACTTTGTGGCGGAGTGACAGGGCAGGTTGAGACCACCTAGGAGAGAGGTGGGTCTGGCCCTGGTCGGCGTCCGCGGTTACTACATAATAACACGCTTAACGAGATCTTGGTATTTGATCTGAGTTGGGTCGTTGACCTTATACGCACTAACCGCCATGTGGGACAAGATATGGGCAACCGACGTCGTGGTATCAGCCGAAGCCTTCGTGACGTCAGCGACTGAGCGGCGTGCGCCGGATTGGACTGTAAGCCTGCGCTTGTATTAAGGGGGCTAGGTCTGCTTCCGGCCGCCCTCGCAACATGCAGGTGTGCAATGGGCGATTGACCCAGACCCCTGCGCCATAGGATTTAGACCGACGTGCCGGCCTCTCTGTTTTGCCTAGGTAGGCTGCGACGTGTTGATCCTCCAAGGCCGGGCTTGCCCCAGGAAAGTGTGTCCGGCCAAAGGGGATCGAGCGTGTCGGGTAATGTGGTGCACCCCTGCAGGGAAGTTTATCTATTCGAATAGTCGTGATCTTCGGTAACAGGACGACTTGGAGTTGTACCATGAACTTATTACAACTAGAACCGGATACTTAATAAAACACACCCTTCCAAGTGCCAGATACAACACGGTGATCGCTCTCTAACAAGGCGACGAGGAGAGGATCGCCGGGTAGGATTATGCTATGCGATGATACTTGGTGAACTTACCTTCTACTCTCTTCTACATGCTGCAAGATGGAGGCTGCCAGAAGCGTAGTCTTCGACAAGATTAGCTATCCCCCTCTTATTCTGGCATTCTGCAGTTCAGTCCACCGATATTGCCCCTTTACACGGATACCCATG
The DNA here is from genome assembly GCF_018294505.1 of Triticum aestivum. Lineage (NCBI taxonomy): Eukaryota > Viridiplantae > Streptophyta > Magnoliopsida > Poales > Poaceae > Triticum > Triticum aestivum. The sequence continues at coordinate 576,845,445 of NC_057814.1, read as the reverse complement.
CATAAGTAGTGTAGATCCTTGCTTGCGAGTACTTTGGATGAGTACTCAGGGTTGCTTTTCTACCCCTTTCCCCCTTTCCTTTCTTTCTGGTTGTCGCAACCAGATGCTGGAGCCCAGGAGCCAGACGCCACCGTCGACGACGACTCCTACTACACCGGAGGTGCCTACTACTACGTGTAGGCCGCTGACAACGACCAGGAGTAGTTTAGGAGGATCCTAGGCAGGAGGCCTGCGCCTCTTTCGATCTGTACCCCAGTTTGTGCTAGCCTTCTTAAGGCAAACTTGTTTAACTTATGTCTGTACTCAGATATTGTTGCTTCCGCTGACTCGTCTATGATCGAGCACTTGTATTCGAGCCCTCGAGGCCCCTGGCTTGTATGACTTATTTTATTTTTAGAGTTGTGTTGTGATATCTTCCCGTGAGTCCCTGATCTTGATCGTACAAGTTTGCGTGTATGATAAGTGTACGGTCAAATCGGGCGCGTCACAGCTATGTCATAACACCATGCCAAGTTTCATAATTTTGAGGCGAGTTTTGGATTTACAGTAATTTTAAAACCCGGTTTCTCAATGTTTACTGTCGAGTCGGCACCGCCCTGGATAGGCTTTTTCCTCGTGGGTCCCAAATGACAAATCCAGATTTGTCACTACCATGCAACTTTTCTTATTAAGAATTACAACCCATTTGGTGTGCTAGCTGAAAATAAGTTTGTGGGTGCTGGTGGGCGCTAAGAACTTGCGGTTCTGTAATGAACAAAGATCTCAAGGATCCCGCGAGAGTGAGGCTCTTCCCCTATGTTGTGAATGCTTATAATATTTATGTCTTAATTAAAGAAATGGCAAGCCGTTGGCCCAGTATGAAAGAAAATGTGGGTCAGACCCTAGTTGAAAAGGGCAACAATGTCTAACTCCAGCTTACAAAAGGTACAAAAGCACAAGGATTAATTGTTCATTAGGTTTACACATAACCCAGATTGAATAGGACAATGACATCTAACTCAACCAAAGTTTTCGACAGTTACAATCAAATGGATCAGTCTGATCCATAAAATCAAGATCCCAACACAATAATTCTACTGCTCCATGATGACCACAAGCTGTTGTAAATAGAAGCCGAACACGCTCAGAAGCCCTTAGGTCCACCCGAAACTTCTTTTTATGCTCTTCAACACTTGCAGCCGTGAGTAATTTTTTGTTGAAAAACTTAATCCTCATGGACAATAGTGCCCTCACATTCAACATGAAGAATCTGACAAAGCTAGTGTTTGTGCTGTTGGATGAATATCGTTCCAACGTTACTTTCTTCAAACGAATGTCATGAGATCTGAGAAAATCCCCGTGCTTCATCAACCATCGATTGGTTATACCTTTTTCTCCATGTATTGTTGCCTAAATAGAGATGCAGATTGAAATAGTTAATGTCTAAAAAAGATTATGTTGAAAGAGTGATAGCTGAACGATTAATTATAGTACATTATATATGGGCTTTCAATGTGCGTGAAATCATCACCTTTATATACAAATTCTCCAAACATGGAAAGCATTGCAGCAAGCCAATAATGATGTTGAGATCAAAACACCACATACTGATATATAAGGTCTTGACAGAATCCACCACCACTGATACGATGGACAAGCACTTCATTGAGCATAGAACATAATATTAGCACGGAAAGTGTACTCCAAGATGATACTTAACTTATGCGCACAAATGAAAAATGCAAATTACAAAAGTGTACGTGAATAATATACAGTACCTCAGTAGGTGTGGAGGCAAACACCATCTCGAACCATTTAAACGGATCACGCACCCAAGGTCTCCAGTTTAGGCGCAGAGACCACATTTATTTGCTTAGGTTTATAACAACCATCAAGGACCAACCTTTGAAGTGAAGGGGCATCTTCGATGATGAGCTCCTGTCCTTCAAAACTAATTCCAATGCTTACAAGGTGAGGCGACTTTATTTTGAGACAAGGGATATCGATTCCTGCTCCAAAAACAAGCACCAAGCGCTCCAGTGCAGGGCAGCTGGAGTGGATGATGCTGTGTAGTGAGGCCTCTGACAGATGAACCAACACAAGCGCAAGTTTTTTCAGCAGTGGTAGTCGAAGAATTTGTACCAGATTGTCTGCTAAATGGCATCGGGTCAAGGTGGCGGTGCAGAGAGATGAGGAAAACCATGAGATGGGCATCGGTGGTGAGGGCACAGATGCAGCTATTGGTGGTAACCTATCGCTGTAGTAATGGTAGAACTCAAGCTGCTGGAGTTTATCGAATTGACGGGATGTCAGCCAGGCGGCCAGCGTGCAGGGTATGTCCCGCAGGTAGCATGCCGGGATGCAGATGCGTTGAACGGAGCCCCCGTGGGAGGAGATGATGGCTCCAGGGAGTTCAGAATCATCATCGACAGATAGCTGACGACAGTCGAGATTAAGAGGCACGGTGCACCACAGAGTGCCCCACCGATATGCGAGGACTTGTGTGCGGCATCCATCCATGGTGGGGAGAAGGGAGATGATCTCCCCAAGGATGTCGTCCGGGAGATCGCTGATGCGGTTCGCCAGAGATTCTATTGGTTCCTCAGGTCCACGGGGCGCTTCTAGCCGCACAGCCGGGTCCAAGATCTACATCCGGCGGCGGCGCTAGACGGAGCCTCATCTGTGTACTTACCAATCTGAAAGAAAAAATGGCATAACATGTAGGACATTTGAAATCAATTCTCAAGATCAGGAAGAAAATAGGCATAAACATATATGTAGGTGACTGACCGGTTTTTCGTCGGAGTCGCAGTTGTTGCCGGAGTTGCTGTTGACCTCCGGCTCTGGCTGGGGGGGGCACGATGTAGCGACCCGACCTCAGACGGTCAAGTCTCTGTGTATCTGTGCCATCCCTTGATCAGTATGCTGGCACACACAGTACATCAATGTATATATCAAAGTGCAATCACATGTATAAATTATGTAAAACTGATATATACCTCATAAGTCTCAGCGGAAACAGACAATCGGGTGTGGAGTCCCATCAACGCCATCGGCAGGTTGAGTGTAGACCGTAACCCAATCAATGAAACTCACTCGTCGTAGAAATAATCCTGCAACATGATACGTTGCAGCCGTGTAGGTCAATACATTGAATGTACCGGCAAGATCACTGTAATAAAAACAGATGATAAACTATACTATATGCAATATGGCTTTGTGGCTCTGTATCTGAGTTTTGTTTGCGTAAAAGCTGGTTTTATTTTCCTATAACAAAGGAACATCAGAAGTCTGTACTACGAAGTTTTCTATCATGACATGGTTCCGCCAACCGATGTCTCATAGCCCAAAATCATCATAACTTGCGCACAATTATGTTATCAATCCGGTGTTGAGAGTTCCGAGATAGATCCAAGTCCAGAGGCTCAAATTGTCCGTAACCGGGGACACGGCTAATCGATTAGGTTTTAACCCTATGCAGAGGTTTGTACACTTTACCCGCAAGATTCGATCCCTCTTTTTACGTTCTCGCACTTCAGGGTGTTTGAGAACAAGATGACCGAAACATGGTCTTCCAAAGAGTTCCTCTGACCACTGTCCGGTGCTCATCCAACCCTACCGTAGTTCTGCATCTGCTAGCACCGTCCCAGCCAGAGTCACCATTAAGGTCAACCAAGCCAGAGCCCATAGTGACTTGCAGTTGCACAGGTAAGCTTCCGGGCATGAAGTATTCTTCCGTCTCTTTGAGTCTGGATGAAGCTTTCCGCAAGATGTCATGGCGCTTCTCCATGCATCCCGGCCATCCACTGGTTTCTCCAGGGTGCCCGTCAACCATCCTTCACCCAGTAGTGTGTATTGAATTCTTGTCTCGAGTCTTGAAGTCTTGAGGCCTGGAAGATGTAGTCCTCGCATATGCCATCATTGAGTTGTCGTCATTGACGTAGAGTCCTCCTTCTTCACACCACTCTCGTGCACTCATACCAAACCCCGTCTACTATAGCGTAGCATTAAAATAAATAACGTCCCGGGCTTGGTAACAGGGTGATGGGTTCCTACCTCATGCATACTACTCAACTACAAGAATTCAATATCACTACTGGAGGGATTGTTGCAAAGATGACACTAAATGCAATAAAACATAGGTATGAAAAACATGGTCAAAGTGAACTTGCCTGGTAAGTTGATGAAGATAATAACGCTCTCGAAAATAGCTTGGTAGAACTATTCGTCACTCCGTTGAAAATCTATATAGTCCAACATAGCATTCATATAAGCAAACATACTAGCAAGCAATTCTAACACTCATCAACAAATAAAATGCAAACCAACAAGGGATACCAAATAAAAACCAAGGAAAACTACACGACGAAGACATAACACAAAATAGTTTTGTCCTAAGTAAAAACTTAACAACAATTAAAACACTAAACTAATTATCAGAAAAGAAATATAGTGTTTATTAAAATAACAGAAGGTATTTTTCATAAACTTTTACTAGCAAAAGGAAACACATAAAAAGCTAAATTAAAACTCTAACTATGCTTAAAACAAAACTAGTAAGAAAAATAAATAAAACATTTTAATTTCCTGTAAATAAAAGCTCACCCTCTATAACTACAGAAACAAAACTAAATTTGTCAAAAGTGACCAAAAAATAATAATTTAAAACTAATAAAAACAATAAAGAAAAGACTAAAACAAAACTATAACTAAAACAGTACTGTTTTGCTAAAAACTTAATTTAAAATAAACTAAAAATAAATCACTATATGCTACTGGATAGACAAAACTATAACAAAACAGTAGCAAAAAGAATCAATCAAAAATATTTTATAAAACTCAAGATACGACCAAATTGGTGATTTGAACAAATGTCATCAAATTCAATTTTGAACAACTCAAATATGAAATCCAATTGCACTAGAAGAAACTTCAATAAATTATAAAACTAATGCAAAAAGAAACACTAAATTTGGATCTAAAACATAAAAGTTATAAGCAATATAGAATCAGAACTATTCTGTTTTTAAAACAGAAACGAAAAAAAAATCGGGCACTAGCTACGTGGCCTACTGCTATCGGGCCAGGGAGGTGGGCGATCTGAACTATCTAGTGCTCGGTCGTAAAATAACACAAATGTGTACGGGCTAAAACAGAAAGACCGATTGGCTAAACCGGCTAGACTTGAACCGATCTAAACCGAATAAAAACCGTAACAAACCGGAACTAAACCGATCTAATTAAAAAAACGTAGCCGTTCGTTAGATCTAATCTATGCCGTCAATAACAGATCGGACGGTGGAGGTTGCTTACAGCGGTGGTGGCGTCTCCGGCGAGGTCGTCGTCGGCGGTGGCGGCTCGGACGTCGGTGGCGGTGGCGCTCCGGTCGTCGGCGATGAAGATGGAGGGGTCGGGGCGATGTAGCGGGCGACGACGAGTCCAACGGTGGTCGTGGAGTCGGAGGAGATGGTCGGCGGTGGTCGACGGCGAGCTCGAGGCGGCGGATGGCGTCGGTGATCAACGACGATGGCGATCCAGTGGTTTTGCGGCTCAGGCGAGTTGTTGGGAAGGTGTAGTCGAGGGAGGGGATCACGATGGTGGTGGCGGCGGGTCTCAGGGAGGTCGGAGGCGGGCTCTAGGGCATCAATGGTGCGGCGGCGGTGCTTGGCTCCAGCGAGAGATTACGGGCGAGGCAAGGGGTTTCGGTGAGGGGAAAGGATGGGAACGGGTCGAGGGGAGGAGTATATATAGGGGGAAGAGACTTGGAGCAGGGGACGGATCGGAAGATCGCGATCCCGAGAAGTTCGGGATTCCGGCGGCGGCGATGCCCTGCGTGGTTTGCGGGAGGAGGAAGAAGGGCGCGGGCGCAGGCTGGACCGCCGTGGGCCGCGGCGGAGGGAGAGAGAGATGGGCCTCGGGCTGGGCACTGCTGGCTTCGGCCTTTTTTTAAATAAGCACAGACAAGAAAATAAAGGGAAAACAATAAGACTTATATATAGACATATTCTATACCAAAATTTTCCTAAAAATAAATCCTAAAACTTGAACATATTTTCATGTACAAATAAAGTACACAAAAATTCACAAAACTCAAACAATGCTGTTGTTGAAAGAAAACCCAATAAAAATCATTTTTTTAAAACACCAGAATGATTTCAAATTTACTTTCCTCCAATTTTATATTGTAGGGAATCATTTTACCCAAATTTCCAAATAATTTATTTTTGGAGAAAAATAATTTGAATAAAACCCAAATAACTCCTAAATGGTTTTGAATTTGAATTTCAAACCACTTCCATCTCTATTTCATATAATTTGAAGAAGTCATTTTATCTTCTCTCATGAAAATCATTGAGTTGCATAAAGCTTCGGAATTTGAAATATGTCCAAATGGAATTCAAGTCTTTTCAAAACCCTTTTCATTTTTTTAAATGAAAGAAGTCATATTATCCTCACTCTAGGGTTTTGTGATGAAATGAATTTGAATTCATGAAGATCATAATGCAACGATGAAAGTTTTGGGAAAGTCCTTTTATTCCCTCTCGTTCAACTTTCAAAAAGTTTCAAATTTCACTCACTTTCAGTCAATCAATCACACAACAAACAAACAAACAATCATAAATATTTATTTAATATAACATTCCAAAATTTAGAATTTGGGGATGTTACACATGACGTCGCAGAGGAATTCAAGGTCGTGATGCTGCTCGCGCGAGACCTCGTCGGCGGCGACGAAAACCTCTGTAGCCAGCTTGACGCGTTGTGCGGGTGCTTCACTAGCCCCGATGTCGCCACTCCCTCCGATGATGCGCTTCGGCGGCATCGTCGTACACTCCGGAGTCCAGACGTCGGTGACCACTGTGGACCGGGGGTGCGGCCGCCTAATATGGCTGGCGGCTCGGGCGCGCAATTAATACGGACTAGTGGGAGCGAGGCAGGCTGCGGTCAAAAGTTGTCTCGCCTCCCGGTGAGCCTACGCGGCGGATGTCTGCCATTCCTACCATCATTTCACACAGCTACTCGCACGCCTCCCTGTCAATACACACACCTGCACGCACGCCTCCCGGTATGCCTGCGCGACGGACTGCTCGCATGCGTCCCGTGAACTGACGCCTGCTCGCACGGCACACGGGGCGTGTGGCAGCACGTATATTTTTTGGTTTATTTTCTGCCACTTTAGTGCTTCACTGAACCGTTTGCGTTGAAGAGATGCACAAATCCTGCGTTGAACATCTCGCACGCTTCCCGGTGAACCTGCGCACCGGACGAGTTTTGGATTAACTAGAATTTAAAAACCAGGCATCTCAATGTTTTGCCAGCAATCAACGGTGCCCCGGTGTTTGAAATTCATTCCCATTTCTTGCGTGGGACCTAAGCATGCACCCAATGACACATATTTGATTTTTCAACCAATTTATATGCACTGGAGCATGCACATGTAGTTCAAATTTGAATTATGCACATAAATGCATTGAAAACTCACTTAATGCATAAAAATGTCCAAACGAACCCTGAAAAATCACAAAAATTCACACAACACTCCTGTTGTTCTATGTTGACACAAGAAAAAAAATTGAAAGCAATAAGAGGCAATGGATATTGTTTCGTCCCCAAAGGTGGGACATTCCCTACCGAAAACCATCATGCTTGTTGTGAGAAGCTCCGGTTTGTGAGAAGCATATACCCCAACCTCCCCCAAATGGGACAAATTTGTACCACGACATGTTGATGCCGCTCCATGATAGCATGCCAAGTTTCATGAATTTCACACGAGTTTTGGATTTACTAGAATTTAAAAACGAGGCATCTCAATGTTTGGCCGGCAATCAACTGTGCCCCGATGTTTGAATTTCATTCCCATTACTTGGATGGGACCTAAGCATGCACCCAAGGACCCAAATTTGATTTTTCAACCAATTTATATGCACTGGAGCATGTGCATGTAGTTCAATTTTGAATTATGCACATAAAATGCATTGAAAACTCTTTTAATGCATAAAAATGTCCAAACGAACCCCGAAAAATCACAAAAATTCACACAACACTCCTGTTCTTCTATGTTGACACGAGAAAAAAATTTGAAAGCAATAAGAGGCAATGGATATCGTTTCGTCCCCAAAGGTGGGACATTCCATACCGAAAACCGTCATGCTTGTTGTGAGAAGCTCCGGTTTGTGAGAAGCATATACCCAAACATGCCCCAAAGGTACAAAATTTGTACCACGACATGTTGATGCCGCTCCATGATAGCATGCCAAGTTTCATGAATTTCAGACGAGTTTTGGATTTACTAGATTTTAAAAACCAGGCATCTCAATGTTTTGCCAGCAATCATCGGTGCCCCGGTGTTTGAAATTCATTCCCATTTCTTGCATGGGACCTAAGCATGCACCCAAGCACACAGATTTGATTTTTTAACCAATTTATATGCACTCGAGCATGCGCATGTAGTTCAAATTTTAATTATGCACATAAAATGCATTGAAAACTCAGTTAATGCATAAAAATGTCCAAACAAACCCCAAAAAATCACAAAAATTCACACAACACTCCTGTTGTTCTATGTTGACACGAGAAAAAAACTTGAAAGCAATAAGAGGCAATGGATATCGTTTCGTCCCCAAAGGTGGGACGTTCCCTACCGAAAACCGTCATGCTTGTTGTAAGAACCTCCGGTTTGTGAGAAGCATATCCCCAAACCTGCCCCAAAGGGACAAAATTTGTACCACGGCATGTTGATGCCGCTCCATGATAGCATGCCAAGTTTCATGAATTACAGACGAGTTTTGGATTTACTAGAATTTATAAACCAGGCATCTCAATGTTTTGCCGGCAATCAACGGTGCCCTGGTGTTTGAAATTCATTCCCATTTCTTGCATGGGACCTAAGCATGCACCCTAGGACACATATTTGATTTTTCAACCAATTTATATGCACCGGAGCATGCACATGTAGTTCAAATTTGAATTATGCACATAAATGCATTGAAAACTCACTTAATGCATAAAAATGTCCAAACGAACCCCGTAAAATCACAAAATTCACACAACACTCCTGTTGTTCTATGTTAACACGAGAAAAAAAACTTGAAAGCAATAAGAGGCAATGGATATCGTTTCGTCCCCAAAGGTGGGACGTTCCCTACCGAAAACCATCATGCTTGTTGTGAGAAGCTCCGGTTTGTGAGAAGCATATACCCAAACCTGCCCCAAATGGGACAAAATTTGTACCATGGAATGTTGATGCCACTCCATGATAGCATGCCAAGTTTCAGGAATTACAGACGAGTTTTGGATTTACTAGAATTTAAAACCAGGCATCTCAATGTTTTACCGGCAATCAACGGTGCCCCGGTGTTTGAAATTCATTCCCATTTCTTTCATGGGACCTAAGCATGCACCCAAGGACAAAGATTTGATTTTTCAGCCAATTTATATGCACTTGAGCATGCCCATGTAGTTCAAATTTGAATTATGCACATACATGCATTGAAAACTCACTTAATGCAGAAAAATGTCCAAACGAACCCCAAAAAATCACAAAAATTCACACAACACTCCTGTTGTTCTATGTTGACACGAGAAAAAAACTTGAAAGCAATAAGAGGCAATAGATATCGTTTCGTCCCCAAAGGTGGGATGTTCCCTACCTAAAACCATCATGCTTGTTGTGAGAAGCTCCCGTTTGTGAGAAGCATATACCCAAACCTGCCCCAAATGGGATAAAATTTGTACCACGACATGTTGATGACGCTCCATGATAGCATGCCCAGTTTTTCATGAATTTCAAATGAGTTTTGGATTTACTAGAATTTAAAAACCAGGCATCTCACTGTTCTGCCGGCAATCAACGGTGCCATGGTGTTTGAAATTCATTCCCATTTCTTGCATGGGACCTAAGCATGCACCCAAGGACAAAGATTTGATTTTTCAAAGAATTTATATGCACTGGAGCATCTGCATGTGCATGTAGTTCAAATTTGAATTATGCACATAAATGCATTGAAAACTCACTTAATGCATAAAAATGTCCAAACGAACCCTGAATAATTCCAATTCTTTTATGATCACTGTAGATAAAGGTCTAGCAATTCAAACACCGTCCATGGCTGCTGTGACCCCATTATGTAATTCAAATCAAGACCAAAAATCAAGTAGATCCCACACAGTTTATTATAACCAACCGTGTGAGATGCAACACAAAATATCTTTGGACCGTGTCTGAATAAGGGACCGTGTCTGATGACACTTTGTGCGCCAGTTTTTTGGCTGAAGCGATTCCAAATTTTCGGCTTCCGCGGAAATATCTACCTCCCCACCCCCTCCCCATTACCAAAAGCCACATTTCCCCTCTTTCCGCCTTCCTTTCCAAGTTGAAACCTTCACTCCTTGCTTGCAGCGCCGCCGCCTCCTCGCCGGCGACCCTCCTTCACGCTGCTCGGCCTCGCCTATCCAGGCAGGTAATCCACACCCGACCCCCATGCTCCTCCTCCTTCCACATCCCACATGCCCCGACCGCCGGCGCGAGCGCGACACCTTCCACCCAAATCACCGACCCCTCCACCAAATAAGCGCCGGCCTAAGCCATGGTGCACGCAGTATAGCCAGAACCTCAAGGAGTATTTGGTAGAAGAGAAGCAAATCGCGTCCGCACGCGCGGATGATGTCACGATGGCTGTCATTCGTGCCAACCCCTAGATCTTGGAGGAGCACCTCGCCGTCGATGCCACCATTGATGCCTCGCGGGCTGACGCCGGGACGCGGTTGGCTGCTTTAAACGACAGTTCGTGGCGTTTTCTCGAGGCCACCATCGGTGCCTTCGATGAAGATTACGAGGTGTTTTACCAGGGTGCACGTGCTTACGTCATCCAAGACCCAGCAGGTTGGTGCCCGGAGTGGCTCAGGTAACTCACCACTACAACGAGGGCACCCACGATGCGGAGGCCTCACCCTCTTCCATGTCCAAGGAGCCAATTGTCATCGATATCTCCGACAATGAGGAGTAGCTTGTCTTATTAGCTGACTATAAGGACCCACGTTCAGTTTGCTAGCTACCGCCTTTCCTTAACAAATTCTAGTGAATTGTGCTATCAACTTCTACCATGCAATCTTCTGCTATAGTGTATATGTTCTATATGTCGTGCAATGTGGTGTTCAATTAACTAATTGGTTCAATTCTGCAAATGTGATGTTCAATTCTTCAGGGTGCAATATTTCCAAGTTGTTAAGCATGCTTGGTTTGGTTAACTGTCTGATCTTCTATTAGGAGTATGTTATATTGTTCAATTGGTGTTTACTTAACTGCTCGGTTCATTTGTTGTGGCTTGGTTCACTTGTTGTGGCGTTTAGTTAACTGCTTGGTTCAATTCTGCAATGCGATGTTCAGTTGTTGTGGCTGCATTCTGTTATTGTTTACCATGTGAGGAATAAATCGAATTTGGCTGTACTAAATACATGAGAAACAAATACAATTGCTATATTTCCAAGTTGTTAAGCATGCTTGGTTTGGTTAACTATCTGATCTTCTATTAGGAGTATGTTATATTGTGCAATGTGGTGCTCAGTTAATGTTTGGTTCATTTGTTGTGGTGTTTAGTTAACTGCTTGGTTCAATTCTGCAATGCGATGTTCAATTGTTGTGGCTGCATTCTGTTATTGTATACCATGTGAGGAATAAATCGAATTTGGATTCAGTTAATACATGAGAAACATATACAAGTGCTATATTTCCTAGTTCTTAATCATGCTTGGTTTGGATAAATGGGTTTTCCATGTGGCTGGAATTAATCTGATGAATCCGCAATGTGCTTATTTATCATCAACATATTTTACTGATAGCATGCGAACCCTTACTTAACCTGATGACTAACTACCTTTTATGTGTTGCAGGGAAACAATGGGAAGCACTGAGGTTTACAATATGGTACTAACTATTATACCTCCCTTTTTGTATTCTTTTGCCCCATTTCCAATATAGAGAAGATATTCATGCACATCCTTGTTTTCAGGATTCACTGATGATTACCTCTCAAACGACCTCTATGGTCAGGAGGCGAGGAAAGTTTTCATACAACACCCACGGTTCAATATTGAAGTGTTCCTGAAGAGGCCGAAGGATGGACGGTCAATCATCCACAGGCACTGGCCTAAAGTTGCAAAGACCTTCAACATGAATGAAGGCTCAATATTCGCCTTCCGCTTCAGCAGTTTTCCAGATGAGATGCATCTCTCTATGTACCGTCTATGATGCTAATTTCAAAAGGTTCTAGATGTTGCATGTGAAACTTGCTGCTGGTGCAGTTGTGTAATGGGGTAGCTGGGTGCTGAAGCTATATCATGTTGTACTCTGATGTATTTCAATTATGAAATCCTGCTTCCTTGATATGGAAATGGAATAAATTATGTGCTTAATATGAATGTCAATTAGATTAGTAAATGGACTATTAATAATAGGGCAATTAGCCCGCTAATTGGCCAATTAGCTTGCTAATTGGGTTTTCCTATTGCAAACGGTTAATGAGAAACCACCGTGGGCGATGACCTCAGGCAACACACACAGTTTCTAGGAATAAACCGTGTTGGATCAATGAACAATCACACACGACATTCTCTTCAAAACTGTTTGTGTTACGCCACCTTGCGCAAACGTTTTCCTTGTAGTGACTGTGTGGGATGTATATATGAACGGAAACGTTTAGTGGTGACTGACTCTGTGGAATGTACTTATGACGGGAAATGATTTCTCCTGTATAATTGTATTTTTTAGCACTACTGTATGTATTTCTGTATTTGAGTGCTCGCTGGTCGCACACGACCTCATTTTGCCGAGCGTGTGTGTCAGGAGGGCATATCCCCAACGGTTTCTGGGTCGTGTGGGAAGGACCCCCCTATCGCCCACACTCACTTGGCGACGGTTCCGAATGCCGTCGCGGAAAGGGGTTTTAAACCGTTTGTTTAGGACCGACACGCACCAGTGTGAGGCAAGGGTGAAAGGAGGAAGATAAGGGTATCTGTGTCTCAAATTTAACATAATGGCATATAGAGGAGGATGGAAGAATTGTAATGGGATTTCCCAATGTGCAGAATTGTAATGGCATTTTTCTAACTCGTGGAAGTTGTAGTGGCATAGATCCAATTAACCCTTTGGTTTAAGGGGAGTTTCGCTACACCCACGGGTAGCTATTTGGCCGTGCTTAAATGGGCCTTAGTGGGTGTTGGGGAACGCATTATTTCAAAAAAAATTCTATGATCACGCAAGATCTATCTAGGTGATGCATAGCAACGAGAGGGGAGAGTGTGTCCACGTACCTTCGTAGACCGAAAGCGGAAGCGTTTAGTAACGCGATTGATGTAGTCGAACGTCTTCGCGATTCAGCCGATCTAAGCACCGAACGTACGGCACCTCCGTGTTCAGCACACGTTCTGCTCGATGACGTCCCTCGAGCTCTTGATCCAGTCGAGGACGAGGGAGAGTTTCGTCAGCACGACGGCGTGTTGACGGTGATGATGAAGTTACCGGCGCAGGGCTTCCTCTAAGCACTACAACGATATGACCGAGGTGTGTAACTGTGGAGGGGGGCACCGCACACGGCTAAGAGAAGACTTGGTGTGTCTTTGGGGTGCCCCCTTCCATGTATATAAAGGGGGAGGAGAGGAGGCTGGCCCAAGGGGGGCGTGCCAAGGGGGGAGTCCTACTTGGAATCCCGGTCCAAGTAGGATTCGGCCCCCTCCTTTCCTTTCCGGAGAAGGGGGGAAGGGGAAAGAGGTGGAGGAGAAGAAGGAAAGGCCCCCAACCCTAGTCCAATTTGGTTTGGGCTTGGGGGGAACGCGCCTCCACCTGGCCGCTGCCTCCTCTCTCCACTAGGGCCCAGAAGGCCCATTAAGCCCCCGGGGGTTCCGGTAACCCCTCGGTACTACGGAATATGTCTGAACCTTTCCGAAACCATACCGGTGTCCAAACATAACCTTCCAATATATCAATCTTTATGTATCGACCATTTCAAGACTCCTCGTCATGTCTGTGATCTCATCCGGGACATTGAACAAACTTCGATTCATCAAATCACATAACTCATAATACAAATCGTCATCGAACGTTAAGCGTGCGGACCCAACGGGTTCGAGAACTATGCAGACATGACCGAGACACATCTCCGGTCAATAAACAATAGCGGAACCTAGATGCTCATATTGGTTCCTACATATTCTACGAAGATCTTTATCGGTCAAACCGCATAGCAACATACGTTATTCCCTTTGTCATCGGTGTGTTACTTGCCCGAGATTTGATCGTTGGTATCCTCATACCTAGTTCAATCTCGTTATCGGCTAGTCTCTTTACTCGTTCCATAATGCATCATCCCGCAACTAACTCATTAGTCACATTGCTTGCAAGGCTCATATTGATGTGCATTACCGAGAGGGCCCAGAGATACCTCTCCGATACACAGAATGACAAATCCTAATCTCGATCTATGCCAACTCAACAAACACCATCGGAGACACCTGTAGATCATCTTTATAATCACCCAGTTACGTTGTGATGTTTGATAGCACACAAGGTGTTCCTCTGGTATTCGGGAGTTACATAATCTCATAGTCAGAGGAACATGTATAAGTCATGAAGAAAGCAATAGCAATAAAACTAAACGATCATTATGCTAAGCTAACAGATGGGTCTTATCCATCACATCATTCTCCAATGATGTGTGATCCCGTTCATCAAATGAGAACACATGTCTATGGTTAGGAAACTTAACCATGTTTGATTAATGAGCTAGTCAAGTAGAGGCATACTAGGGACACTCTGTTTGTCTATGTATTCACACATGTACCAAGTTTCCGGTTAATACAATTCTAGCATGAATAATAAACATTTATCATGATATAAGAAAATATAAATAACAAGGGTTAATTATCCTTTTTCCCTCAGTGGTGTCCATGTGCTCAGTTTTGCCCTCAGATGCGAATTGTGCTCAATTTTGCCCCTAGTCCGAGCGCACCGACTCGTTCCGTGAACTCAGCCGTCTCCGTCAGGTCAACCTTTTGACTCGGCCCTTACAGGTGGGACCAGGCGGCAGGGACGGCCAATTTTATTCAGACCATTGCACGCGTGGCTTGTGGGACCCAGCAGAGAGCCGTTGAGCAGAGAGCCGTTGCAGGTGTGCTATATAAGCGGGTGACAGCGGCGGTGACCACGGCGACAGAGAGCACGAAGGTGACCACGACGAGAGAGAGAGAGCACGGCGGTGGGAAGCTAGCTGTGGAGGGCGCGGCGGTGGGAAGCTAGCAGTGGAGGGCGCGGCGGCGTTGAGATCCCCTTCGGCTCCGAGCTCCATGTCTTCCTCAAGCTCCCGCGCCACCTCGCGGATGCAGAGCCGGGCGCGTGTGGACATGCCTGTCTTCGTCTGTCCGCGGTGCCGGGCGGGCGTTGATCGGAGGGTTTCTCACACACCGAGGAACCAGAATCGTCCGTTCTACGTGTGCAGCGAGAATGGGGTAAAAATCGGGGCAATTGCACCATTTTCGTGGTCGGGATCTTTGAGCAATGGGTTGATCTGTTTGGTGTTCATGCAGGTGACATGCTTCTTTCTTTGGGTCGATGCTCTGGCCAAGACTCTGATGAATGAACTGCAAGAAGAGCATGAAGAATGGTTGCGCATGCTGCCACGAATGGCAGTGGCCGCAGCACAAGCTCCGGAATAAGAGATGGAGGGCGAAGCACGCACTGACAGAGAGCTAGCTGTTGAGCTTAGGATGTTGAAGAAGAAGGTTAGGAAGCTTGAAGATCAAGCACTACCAATACCCATTTGCAAATACTTTTGGGCATTTGTAGGTATGGTAATCGCACTGGTTGTAATGTTGAAAATGTATGGAAAGGCATGAATTATGGAGGAATTTGTAATCTTGAAATTGTATGAGAAATTCACCTAGTTTAAATGTTGGTTAAAGTTGTTTAAATGTTGAAACAAAAAGAGAAGAAGTGACCAACATTTAAATATGTTGAAAAAAGAGAAGAAATTAGGAATTCAGAAACTTTTGATCAATGAAATGCAGCTCTCTGCTCTGCCTTTCTGTCCAAAAAAAGGTTGCTCTTGGGCCAAATTCAGAGCGTAGAGCCAAGTGCAGGCTAGACTAATGGGCCAACTGCATCCAATTAGGCCCATTCGGGGGTTCTCTTGCGTATTTTTCTGTTTTCTGTTCTGATTTAATTTAGGCAGTAAATCATAATGCTGAAACTTTTTGTGGAAGCTAATTGAATTATTCCGGAGCCAAACAATTAAGGTTAGAAATTTTTTGGAGCTGTTAATTAATCCAATTCAAATACACCGTGATTTAAATCAAAGACCAAAATGTCATGGAAAATGTGCCTCAGCTCTGGTAGAGGTTTACACCTGGTGCCAAAATAAATGAACATTTTTTAAGGGCATTACATTGAGAAAAAATAATTTGTCTAAAAAATGAAGGGTGGAAAATGCACAAAAAATTGGTGCGGCTGGGGACTCGAACCCAGGACCGCGTGGGTTTGTGGTGTTTAGGGCTGCGCTGGTAACCGCTAGGACAGATGGCAAGACTTTGACATGGGTAGGGAAGGAAGGTATACATAGTGAGACTGTGAATTTTTAAAAAAAATAGTGAGACCGTGAATGTTTGCACACGCGTGAGAGTGGTTTTCCTTTGTTTTGCACTGAAATTTTGGAGGGTTGGAAGGTTGAAAACGTATGTTTGCACTGCCACATGATTTTGGTTAGAGTGGCACTTGGTTTAGGGTTAGAGTGGCACTTGGTTTAGGATTTAAAGGGAATAAATTTGCATGTTAGTTCATGACTTTTTTTTTGAATGAAACAGAGGGCTTCTCACCCCCTCCGATTTTCATTAATGAAAACCACAAGTTCTCGAACTTCATGACTTGGTTTAGGGAAGAAATGATATGTTTGGGCACGGACATTTTTTAACACACATATTAAACCCTAATAACTTAGATAAGATGCAACACACCGTACCATTACAATAATAAGTTCACGGACAGTTCATAGACACATGACGAAACATGACACGACACGACACGACATAGAAAAGCAACAAAATAAAAAACGAAACATGACGAGCTTGACTCCGGGCTTGAACATCTTCATCTTGACCTCCTTCTTCCACCTTGGCCGCGCGCGCCCCTTCAACACCGTCTTCATCTTCACACCTCCTCCTCCTCGTCGTAGGGAAGGGAGTGCATCTGGCCTGGAGCGGGGAAGATGCGCTCGTAGTTGGTGTAGATGTTGTAGACGGTGAAGAAGATGGCCTCGCAGCCGCACCAAAAGACTTGGCCGAGGAGCTCGCGCGCGTCAAACGGGTTGGTGAAGGTGACCGTGAGCAGTAGGAGGATGCCGCCGCGGTCACGAACCTCGTTGAGGGTGAACATCCTCGGCGAGCCCCGTGGGAGGTGGGCATAGCCGGCTCTGAGGAAGGCGCGGGTGAGTTCGACGGAACCCCTCCACCTTGAAATAGCCCACACACGGAGCTCCCTCTCCACGAGCACGCCCGGTGGGTAGCGCAGCTCCGGCACGACAGGCGGACGGTTGAAGGTCGGCCCGTTGAACTGCATCTTCACTTGGTCTCGCTTTGGGAGGGCTCGGTCGCTTGGGTGTTTGAAGTTGGAGAGGATCGGATCTGGCTTGTGGGTGGGAGAGGAAGAGAGGCACCCCATTTATAGGCCTGTGGGTGGGAGAGGAAGAGAGAAAGGATGAGAACGGTGCGTGTGTGAATCCGGACGCGTGTGTGTATCCGGACGCGTGTGTGTATCCGTTACGTTTTGCACTCTTAAATTTTTGCATGAAAACGATGCATGGGGCGCGTGCGTGCATCTGAATCACTGCATAGCTCTTTGACCGGGCGGTGCGTGTGAATCGCTGCCCTGAACCACTGCCCTGAACCACCTAGCGCGCCTCGCTCGCCTCGCTCGCATGCATGCACGTCGCCGCCTCCCGCGCATGCAAACCCACGTCGCCGCCTCCCATGCATGCAAGGCCTGGAAAGGCTGACACGGGCTATTTACTGCGGTCTCAGGCCCAGACAAAGAGACGGCCCAACGGTCCATCTAGCGCGCCCGGTATTTGTTAAAAAAAAAACAATCTCCCAGCCAATCAGATTGCATCTCGCGGATCGCCCCCTCCTCCCCGCAGATTCCTTCTAGAAGGGTTAGATCGACGGCCCTTGATCGCCGCTAGGGTTAGATGAACGGTCCTTGTTCAGCGCTAGGGTTAGCGGGGTTTGGGAGGGGTTTGGAGCAGTCAAAGCTATGTTTGACCAGATTTCAAATGAGCATAATAAATTAAATAAAAATCAGAAAAATAAAAAACCTGCGCACATAGTCTTCTTATGTCATATACTAACGATTTAAGTTGATAAACAAGCTTTACATACATTTAAATGATAAGTTCATGTGTATTGTATGATATCTCGAGTATCTCAAACTCTCTTGTATGAAGTGAAGAGAAGTGTTTTGGGGAAATGAACATGAAAATTTCAAAAAACTCACCACAGCTTCATTTTGGAGTGACTAAGAAGGATCCAGGCTTAGTTTTTCATTTTGATGTTTTACACTTGTTTAAATCTTGGTCAAAGTTAAGTTTGACCAGAATTCAAATGAGCAAAACAAATTAAAAAAAATCAAAAAATGGAAAAACCAGCGCACATAGTCTGTACATATAGAATATATGTGTAAGAAAGTTATTTGGCTGATTTAGACAAGGTCGAAAAAAACCTTGGTTAGAAATGAGGTCGTTTACCCTACCTTTGGACCCCTCTTTTTAGCACATTTTTCATGAAAATTTCAAAAACCTCACCACAACTTCATTTTGGATTGACTAAGAAGTATCCAGGCTTAGTTTTTCATTTTGATGTTTTAGACTTGTTTAAATCTTGGTCAAAGTTAGGTTTGACCAGAATTTAAATGAGCAAAACAAAATTCAAAAAAATCAAAAAAAGGAAAAACCATGTGCTCATTCAAACATCATCCAACAGATATTTAAACATCATGTCAAACATACTTCTAACATAGGTCCAACATCATCCAACAGAAATACAACATGTCAAGTGATAAATGTTTCATAATACAACATCATCCCTTATTCATAATGTTTCATAATTATTCATAGATAGCGTTGGGGCTTCTGTCTGTTCCTTGAGCTTCTTGCCATCACTTTGCTCCTCGTGCACCTTGTGCTCATTGCTTCTTCTCTTCTTCTCTTGGTTGTCGGTACCTTGCGCGTCTTCTTCAAACCTACCATAGAGCTGTGCAAAACATAAACGGTAATGAGATCATGTCAAGTGATAGATGTACAGTAGTATTTGACCCTTGCAAGATTTACATACCTAGCAGAACTCACAACAACAGAAGGTTGGTCACCATTTGGAGCCTCACTTGGATCATCATTTGGAGCCTCACTTGGATCACCATGATCACCATTTAGAGCCTCACTTGGATCACCATTTGGAGCCTCACTTGAATCATTATTTGGAGGATATTTTGGATCATCGTCAAAATCATGCGGCTGTTGACCATCATCATTTGGAACCTCGTCAAAATCCTCATCTGATGCAACCGGCTGTTGACCATCATTTTCATCATCTGTTGAGGCAACCGGCTGCTGACCAACATTTTCATCGAAGCCTTCATCGAAACTCTCTCCGAACGCTGGATCTACTGTGTTATCACAATACTTACCAAAATGACCAGACCCACCACACCTTGTGCACTTACGCTTCCTCGCTCCAAGTCCAGCTCCTTCGCTGCGAGGTCTGATTCGACTCTTCCTTGGTCTACCTGCTGCTCTCTTCAGAACTGGAGCGCAAAGCTTGAATCCAGGGTCCACCATGTCCCATTGTTGTTTTCCCTCCATAGCAGGCAAGGCATAAGCATATGTGGCTTTGAACCTTGCAACAGAGTAGTAATCATGCACATACTGCTGTATGTTCCCTGCTGGACCTGGGAGAGAAGTGATGAAAAACAAGGCATGAATGCATGGCAACCCAGTTATCTGCCATTGCCTACAACTGCAAGTTCTAGCTTCTAAATCCACTGGATATCTCCATTCCCTCTTCTCTTTATCCAAATATGATATCTCTGCTGTGGTACCCGAGCAAAGAGTCATGTTCATTTCCAAGCCTGTTGTCTTCTGCTTCAGTTCATTCATCACGGCAGGGATGATAATGTGGCCCATGAATTTTGCCTCGGCTATTCCTGCACGATAATGAAATTTCTGCATGTATTCTATCCTTATCCTGTCAAGCAAATCCACCACATAATGACCCTTTAGTTTCCGGATCGTTGAGTTGAAAGACTCTGCTAGATTATTGTGCACATAGTCAACTTTGCTCACTTCACTGAATTGGCTTCTGGCCCATAACTTGGAGTGGTGTGTTTCCAAGTATTCTTTCACTTTGGGATTCATGTATAACTGCCTCAAGTGGTAGTTGTGCTTCTTCACACTGCATGTCAAAGATGCTGGCCATAAATTGTCGGTATACACCTTTCCTTTGAATTTCTTCATGAAATTTGCAGCAAGGTGACGCATGCATTCCCTATGCTCTACTCCAGGGAACACATTGTCCACGGCCACTTCTAAACCTTTGCAGGCATCTGTATGAATGACCAACCCATTGGGATGTGCAATAGCCCGGCGGAGATTATGCAAAAACCAAGTCCAGCTCTCCTCAGACTCTGTCTCCAGCACACCATAGGCAACTGGAAATACAAAACTATGTGCATCAACTGCACAAGCTGCTACTAACTGTCCTTTAAACCTCCCTGTGAGAAAAGTGGCATCAATAGCCAAATAAGGCCTGCAGCCTGCCAAAAAACCCCGGCGACAAGCCTCAAAGCAGACAAAAACCCTCCTAAAGCATTCCTTGGTCTTTGTCACTCCCCTGAATGTGTACTCCATGGTGTGGTGATCAATATCTACAATACTACCTGGGCTTGTCCTCTCCACTTCACCTTTGAATGAATACAACAATTGAAAACTTTCCTGCCAGTTACCATAAATAGAATCCATAGCATGTTGTTTACCATTGAACAACCTCATGTATGGTAAATCTATCTTGAACTTATCTTTGATGTTCTTCTGCAATTCCTTTGGACCCACTTGCTGGTTTTCTTTCACCCACTTCTTTACTTCTTCTGCCACCCATCTTGACTTGGCTCTACTGATTGTATCCTTCCTAAGGGTTGATTCCTGGCATGTGTGCTTAAAAGGGTTCACTTTGACCTGAACATTAGTGCTATTCCGCATTTTAGATGCAAGCAGCCTCCATGGACAACCCTCAGTCGGACAGTGCACTCTGTAACGTACTTGATCGCTCTTGTCAACTTTGAAAGTACGTTCTACCTTGATGCAGTATGTCACAAGTGCATTTCTACACTCATTCATGGATGCAAAAATTGTACCTTCTTCCATATGAGGGTTCAAAGGGTCCCATTCAACAGCTGCAAGGTCTTCGTCCTCACCCATCGCGTCATCATCCACACGGACTGCATTGTGAGCCTCATCTTGGTTTTCAGTCCGAGGTGCCCGTCGTAAATTCCGAATAACATCAGAATATAGCTTCTCTTCATCAACCCCAGAATTGTAGCCATCAGGCTCCACTTCAAGGGGACCCTACTGCTGTTGCCCACACTTGTCGAGCCACCACGTCGCCGTGCACCAACTGAACTGTTCTGGCTAGAGATGCCATTACGACGACTTGGTTCTCCCCGAGATGTTGCACCCGCCATCCTAGGTCCAAATGCCTGCTCAAGCACATCAACTTGCAGCCTCACATGAAAATTATCTTTCTCTTTATGCCTAACAAACATGGTAGCTAGCTCTTCATCATTACTAACTGTCACCCAATTCTTTTCCCCATCATAGTATTTGTATACCACTTCATCAAGCAAACCCCAAGGATATTGGCTACAAATTACCTCCCCAAATTGTCTGAAACTCCAATTACTAGCCATTGGCAACCGATAATCAAAACCTCCTTGGTATTTCTTCTTATCCTTTGCATCGAACATGTACCGGTCCCTTCTAATGTGCACTATGAAAGCAAACCGCAACTCCATCCTAACTGGCGAAAAACAGAGACGCAATCAGCACACTAATTGGGCAAACCTACTCGAATCGAGTGTTCAAATGCACAACTAAGCTCAATCTAAACAAGAGGCGAGACTTACCCCTCGGGAACCTAGTCGTGGACGCGGCGGATCTCCGGCCCGATGCCTGCCTCGCCAAATACTCCGGGGTCGAAGCTGCTCGCCATTTCGCCCTAGGGTTCTTCCTCCTAGTTCAAATAGCTTCGACAGCCCCCCACCTCTGAGCACTCCGGCCGGGCGCACGGAAGGAGGCCACGCCGCGGGTCGAGCAGGTGGTGGGCGCCCCACCCGTGGCATCACAGGAAGGTGGCGAGCGTCGTAGGTAGCCGTGGAGCGTAGGCGCAGGACGGTAGCGGCGGAGCGGGCCGTGCACCTGGTGGCGGGGCAGGTGCTGGCCGCGGCGCAGGTGGCGGCGGCGGTGCAGGACAGCCGGCCGGCGGATGGGCAAAGTGAGCTAGAATGATTTGGGGATTTAGTTGCATGGGCCTACATGTCAGCTCCGGAACCACGTCCACGCGGTCCCAGGTGTAAGCACCAGACCCACAACCAATAACGCCGGCGGACGGAATGGACTCAAATATGGCCGTTTGGCCTCGTAATAGTTGCTGTGCATGGACTAGGGGCAAAACTGAGCACAATTCGCATCTGAGGGCAAAACTGAGTACAAGGACACCACTGAGGGCAATAGGATAATTAACCCAAATAACAACTTTATTATTGCCTCTAGGGCATATTTCCTTCAGTCTCCCACTTGCACTAGAGTCAATAATCTAGATTACATAGTAATGATTCTAACACCCATGGAGTCTTGGTGCTGATCATGTTTTGCTCGTGAGAGAGGCTTAGTCAACGGATCTGCAACATTTAGATCCGTATGTATCTTGCAAATCTCTATGTCTCCCTCCTTGACTTGATCCCGGATGGAATTGAAGCGTCTCTTGATGTGCTTGGTTCTCTTGTGAAATCTGGATTCCTTTGCCAAGGCAATTGCACCAGTATTGTCACAAAAGATTTTCATTGGACCCGATGCACTAGGTATTACACCTAGATCTGATTTGAACTCCTTCATCCATACTCCTTCATTTGCTGCTTCCGAAGGAGCTATGTACTCCGCTTCACACGTAGATCCCGCCACGACGCTCTGCCTGGAACCGCACCAACTGACAGCTCCACTATTCAATATAAATACGTATCCTGTTTGCTACTTAGAGTCATCCAGATCAGTGTCAAAGCTTGCATCGACGTAACCATTTACGACGAGCTATTTGTCACCTCCACAAACGAGAAACATATCCTTAGTCCTTTTCAGGTATTTCAGGATGTTCTTGACCGTTGTCCAGTGATCCACTCCTGGATTACTTTGGTACCTTTGCTACCTCTTGAGCATGCATTGGTTTTCCCTTGAAGAGGAAAGGGTGATGCAGCAAAGTAGCGTAAGTATTTCCCTCATTTTGAGAACCAAGGTATCAGTCCAGTAGGAGACTACACGCAAATCCCTCGTACCTGCACAAACAATCAAGAACCTTGCAACCAACGTGATAAAGGTGTTGTCAATCCCTTCACGGCCACTTGCAAAAGTGAGATCTGATAAAGATAATAAGATAAATATTTTTGGTATTTTTGTTGTATAGATTGGAAAGTAAAGATTGCAAAAATAAACGGCGACAGAAATAGCACGTTGGCGGGAGATTAATATGATGGAAGATAGACCCGGGGGCCATAGGTTTCACTAGTGGCTTCTCTCAAGATAGCATAATCTACGGTGGGTGAACAAATTACTGTCGAGCAATTTATAGGAAAGCGCATAGTTATGAGAATATCTAGGCATTATCATGTATATAGGCATCACGTCCGTGACAAGTAGACCGGAACGATTCTGCATCTACTACAATTACTCCACACATCGACCGCTATCCAGCATGCGTCTAGAGTATTAAGTTCATAAGAACAGAGTAACGCATTAGGCAAGATGACATGATGTAGAGGGATAAACTCAAGCAATATGATATAAACCCCATCTTTTTATCCACGATGGCAACAATACAATATGTGCCTTGCTGCCCCTGCTGTCACTGGGAAAGGACACCGCAAGATTGAACCCAAAGCTAAGCACTTCTCCCATTGCAAGAAAGATCAATCTAGTAGGCCAAACCAAACCGATAATTCGAAGAGACTTGCAAAGATATTATATCATGTAATTCTCCCATTTGGACTCTAATTTGCATGATTTGAATGAAACTAACCCCGGACTGACGCTGTTTTCAGCAGAACTACCATGGTGTTGTTTTTGTGCAGAAATAGAAGTTCTCGGAATGGAACGAAAATTTTTGAGGATTTTTTATACCAATAATAAGAAGCTCTGGAGCCAAGACCCACCGGAGAGGGTCCCCTGGGTGGGCACAACCCACCACGGCGCGCCCCCTCCCCTGGCGCGCCTAGGTGGGTTGCACCCACCTGGTGGCCCTGCTGACGACCCCCTGATACTATAAAATGACATATTTCTAGAAAAAAATTAGGGTGAAAGAATTATCGCGATCCACGAGACGGAGCCGCCGCCAAGCCCCGTTCTTCCTCGGGAGGGCAGATCTGGAGTCCATTTGGGGCTCCGGCGGGGGGGGGGGGGTCTTTGATCTTCGTCATCACCAACCTATCTCCGTCGCGAATTCCATGATGCTCCCCACCGGGAGTGAGTAATTCCTTCGTAGGCTCGCTGGTCGGTGAGGATGTGGATTAGATTCATCATGTAATTGAGTTATTTTTGTTAGAACTTGATCCCTGGTATCAACTATGTTCTTAGATTGATGTTGCTATGACTTTGCTATGCTTAATGCTTGTCACTTTGGGGACGGGTGCCATGATTTCAGATGTGAACCGTTTGTGAATTCATCATTATATCCATGTTTTAGATCCGATCTTGCAAGTTATAGTTACCTACTACGGTTATGATCCGGCAACCCCAGAGTGACAACAACCGGGCCCACTCCCGGTGATGACCGTAGTTTGAGGAGTTCATCTATTGACTATGCATTAAGGCTTTGTTCCGGTTCTCTATTAAAAGGAGGCCTTAATATCCCTTAGTTTCCAATATGGACCCTGCTGCCACGGGAGGGTAGGACAAAAGATGTCATGCAAGTTCTTTCAGTAAAGCACGTATGACTATTTACGGAATACATGCCTACATTATATCGATGAACTGGAGCTAGTGCCGTATCGCCCTAGGTTATAACTGTCACATGACGAATATCATCCAACAAGTTGATACGTCTCCAACGTATCTATAATTTTTTATTGTTCCATGCTATTATATTATCTGTTTTGAATGTTTAATGGGCTTTATTAGGCACTTCTATATTATTTTTGGGACTAACCTATTAACCGAAGGCCTAGTACAAATTGCTGTTTTTTGCCTATTTCAGTGTTTCGCAGAAAAGGAATATCAAACGGAATCCAAAAGGAATGAAACCTTCACGAGGATCGTTTTTGGAACAAACGCAATCCAGGAGACTTAGAGTGGACGTCAAGGAAGCAATGAGGCGGCCATGAGATAGGGAGGCGCGCCCCCACCGTCGTGGGCCCCTCGTGGCTCCCCCGACCTACTTCTTTCGCCCATATATACTCTTATACCCCGAAAACATCCAGGAGCACCACAAAACCCTATTTCCACCGCCGCAACCTTCTGTACCCGTGAGATCCCATCTTGGGGCCTTTTTCGGCGCTCCGCCGGAGAGGGAATCAATCACGGAGGGCTTCTACATCAACACCATAGCCTCTCCGATGATGTGTGATTAGTTTACCATAGACCTTCGGGTCCATAGTTATTAGCTAGATGGCTTCTTCTCTCTCTTTGGATCTCAATACAAAGTTCTCCTCGATTCTCTTGGAGATCTATTCAATGTAATTCTTTTTGCGGTGTGTTTGTCGAGATCCGATGAATTGTGGGTTTATGATCAAGATTATCTATGAACAATATTTGATTCTCTTCTGAATTCTTTTATGCATGATTTAAATATCTTTGCAAGTCTCTTCGAATTATCTGTTTGGTTTGGCCTACTAGATTGATCTTTCTTGCAATGGGAGAAGTGCTTAGCTTTGGGTTCAATCTTGCGGTGTCCTTTCCCAGTGACAGCAGGGGCAACAAGGCACGTATTGTATTGTTGCCATAGAGAAGGAGTTTATATCATATCGCTTGAGTTTACCCCTCTACATCATGTCATCTTGCTTAATGCATTACTCTGTTCTTATGAACTTAATACTCTAGATGCATGCTGGATAGCAGTCGATGTGTGGAGTAATAGTAGTAGACGCAGAATCATTTTGGTCTACTTGTCACGGACGTGATGCCTATATACATGATCATGCGTAGATATTCTCATAAATATGCGCTTTTCTATCAATTGCTCGACAGTAATTCGTTCACCCACCGTAATTTATGGTATCTTTAGAGAAGCCACTAGTGAAACCTATGGCCCCCGGGTCTATCTTCCATCATATTAATCTCCCGTCAACTAGCTATTTCTGTCGCCGTTTATTTTGCAATCTTTACTTTCCCATCTATACAACAAAAATACCAAAAATATTTATCTTATTATGTTTATCAGATCTCACTTTTGCAAGTGGCCGTGAAGGGATTGACAACCCCTTTATCGCGTTGGTTGCAAGGTTCTTGATTGTTTGTGCAGGTACGAGGGACTTGCGTGTTGTCTCCTACTGGATTGGTAGCTTGGTCCTCAAAAACTGAGGGAAATACTCACGCTACTTTGCTGCATCAACCTTCCCTCTTCAAGGGAAAACCAACGCATGCTCAAGAGGTAGGAAGAAGGATTTCTGGCGCCGTTGCTGGGGAGGCTTACACCAAGTCAAGACAAGATTTGATCTCCCACCAACGTGCGATTTCTGGCACCATTGCCTGGGAGATCTACGCACAAGTCAAGACATACCAAGTACCAATCACAAACTCTTCTCCCTCGCATTAAATTATTTTACATTTGCCTCTCGCTTTCCTCTCCCCCACTTCACCTTTGTCGTTTTATTCGCCCTCTTTTTCCGTCCGTTCCTTTTCGCTTGCTTCTTGTGTGTCCAAGTGTTAGATCGTTTGTGCCGTCGTCATGGCTAGTCCTTCTATCATTGTTAGTACTCCCGATCATGAAGTTCTTAATTTGAAACAAAGGGAGGGAGAAAATCTAAAAGATGTTAGGCATAGAATTTGCAATGCTCAGAATAGATCTACTAGGAAGCAATCTACTTCCGTTCTTCTTCGCAATTTTTATGTAGGCATCACTCCTTGGAACAGATATATTCTTGATACCATTACCGGAGGGAACTTCTTGGGTAGCCATTCTTTTGATTCTTATAATGCTATGTTAGATTTGTTTGGCCCACCACCTCTTTTGGCTAATGGAACTATTTTAACTTTGGAACATGTGATGCAAAGGCTTGAAATTATTGAAAATAAAGTTGCCATTGTAGAGTTGACTGAAAAGTTGGATAAAAATATCCACAACCAAATTACAAAATACGGATCTAAGGTAGGAGTTGCTCTTAATTTTTTTAAAGAAAAGGAACCCATAGTTAACGAAAAGATAGATCAAGATTCCACAAGAATTGATAAACTTGAGGATATTATTACCAACTTAGGGTCTGCCTTTTCTTCCGTGAAAAATACCCCAATTCCTCCTACTACGAAAGTCGCCAAGTTTATGTATGTGCCTAAAAATAAAGGTGAATCTTCTAGTAAGGAAAATGCGGATCTCAAATCCATAAGTGTTCACCCCAACTTTTTCGCTATCATTAAGGAACCTTTTGCTACAAATGAATTCCTTGATTTCTTGCCTAGGAGTTTGACCATTAACAAAAATAAGGAAACTCCCAAAGGTTATAAGTGTTCTATTGAAGAATTGCCTACCAAAGATGACAATACCTAGATCTATCCTTGCTTTTATTCCTAGCTAGGGGCGTTAAAAGATAGCGCTTGTTGGGAGGCAACCCAATTTTATTTTTGTTCCTTGCTTTTCGTTCATGTTTAGTAATAAATAATTCATCTAGCCTCTGTTTAGATGTGGTTTTATGTTTTAAATTAGTGTTTGTGCCAAGTAGAACCTTTGGGAAGACTTTGGGGGAAGTCTTGTTGATCTTGCTGTAAAAAACAGAAACTTTAGCGCTCACGAGATTAGCTGCCAATTACTGGAGAGCGATATTAGGTTCATTATTTTTGAAGATGATTAATAGACAAATTCCTCACGTCCACCAATTTATTTCAGAATTTTTGGGGTTTCAGAAGTATACGTTTGATACAGATTACTACAGACTATTCTGTTTTTGACAGATTCTGTTTTTCGTGTGTTGTTTGCTTATTTTGATGAAACTATGGCTAGTATCGGGGGGTATGAACCATAGAGAAGTTGGAATACAGTAGGTTTAACACCACTATAAATAAAGAATGAGTTCATTACAGTACCTTAAAGTGGTGATTTGTTTTCTTATACTAACGGAGCTCATGAGATTTTCTGTTGAGTTTTGTGTTGTGAAGTTTTCAAGTTTTTGGGTAAAGATTTGATGGATTTCGGAATGAGGAGTGGCAAGAGCCTAAGCTTGGGATTCCCGAGGCACCCCAAGGTAAAATTCAAGGACAGCCAAAAGCCTAAGCTTGGGGATGCCCCGGAAGGCATCCCCTCTTTCATCTTCGTCCATCGGTAACTTTACTTGAGGCTATATTTTTTATTCACCACATGATATGTGTTTTGCTTGGAGAGTCTTGTATGATTTGAGTCTTTGCTTATTAGTTTACCACAATCATCCTTGTTGTACACACCTTTTGGAGAGACACACATGAATCGGAATTTATTAGAATCTCTATGTGCTTCACTTATAACTTTTGAGCTAGATAATTTTGCTCTAGTGCTTCACTTATATCTTTTAGTGCACGGTGGTGGTTTTATTTTATAGAAATTATTGATTTCTTGTTGGTGGGAAACGACACCTATGGGATCACTGCAATCCCTTCTGTGGTTGGCGGGCGCGAGGTTGTGCAAAGAGCGGGTCTAGGAGTCAGCACAAAGGTCGTTTTCCCAGGTTCGGGCCGCGAGGATGCGTAATACCCTAGTCCTGCTTTGGTGTATATTTGAGTGTTCTTGAGTTCTTGAACTAGCTACGGCGTGTCTCTTGTTCAAAAGATCCGAATCCTTCTCCCGTACGCCTCGGGCCTCCTTTTATAGACAAAAGGGGTTGCCACAGTGGCACACAGGAGGTGGAAAGGTATACAGTGGTTAAGTCTATCCTCTGGCACCGTCGGACAAACACATTTAATGCGCTGCCGACTTGCCCTTCTTGCTTTATCGGGGGCGGCAAGGAAGCTCGTCCCAGCTGTCGCCGCCTCGCCTGGCTCCGACGCGTGTCCGAGCTGATGAGGCGTTGTAGCGCCACGTTGGCTGGCTGCTGGGCTGGCGCGGTGGCAGTCTTCACGAAGATCTGCATGCCACCACGCAGGTGCTTGCTGAGTTGGCCTGGAGGCCGCACGTCACCACGGAGGTGCCTGCCCAGCTGGTTGGGCTGGTAGCTGTATGGGAACGACGGTGGAGTCTTGACAGACGTGAGCCTGGCTGTGGCCCCACAGGTGCCCTCAGCAAGGGTCTTGCTGGGGCGTCGGCAAGGGTCTTGCCGTGGCATCGCGGTCGTCCCCGGCAAGGATCTTGCCGGGGGTCTCGTGGATTTCCTCGGCAAGGATCTTGCCGAGGATCTTCATCTTCTGGTCCTCATCTGATCTTGTGTGCTTATGATCTTCACAAAGATCTGCATGCCACCATGGAGGTGCCTCCCGAGCCTTGGTTCCAAGGTGGTTGATGGTGTTGGAACCCTTGGGCTCAAGGGTGGCGCGCTCTGCTGGCGTTGGGCAAGTTGCCTCGGCAAGGCTCTTGTCGGGGCTACGAAGGCCGCCCCGGCAAGGCTCTTGCCGGGGGAGTCCACCTCGCCCTCTTGCTCTTTGTGTCTCTGGTCTTGGCTTGGCTTTGCCCGTCTTGTGCCTTTGGCTTCCCTCCTCTGCCCTACTTAGTGTAGCCGCGGGCGCGGCTCTGACTGCCCGTGCACAAGTAAAGGAGTAAAAAAGGGCCCCCACTTTTGTATACCGACAGGAGCCCCCGGGCCAGGGTCACACATAAGCACAATGCGTTGTTGGGATAGGCCCAGAACGGTGCGCGGGTAGGCGGGGCGGAGTTTTACCACAGTAACTCCTTCGCTCGCTGCGCTTCCCCACGACCTGCGTTGAATGCGCGACGTGGAGGGTCGTGCGTGACGTGGGGATCATGTGTGGGCCGGTTGCTGCTCTCATGCGTCACATCGCAGTAAATGGTAAATATGCGGCCCGTGCCTTCCCCATAATAAAGTGAAAAACCGCAGGCGCGCTGCTCATTTACCCTCTACGCCTTTTCCAATCTCGGAACCGCTATTCCACTCTTCTTCCTCAGGCGAAAGCTTCGAAGTTCTTGCTTCCATCCACCACCGCCACGCCCTCATTGCCTTCAATCTTCCATTACTCCCGATCCCTGACCTCTTTCCCGGCCGCCATGGCACCTAAAACCAGTAAGGGCAAGGGAGTGGCCAAGGATGTCGGGGAGAAGGAGGTGTCGGAGAGCGAGTTGGCAGTGTGGCGGATGCAGCTTGCCATCTTCCCCTCGACGGTCGATGCGGTCAATCTCAGGGACTATTTCAAGCCTCTATGGGGGTGAAGATGATGGGGCACCCGGCCACGCACATCATCCCCGCCGATTTTGCTTAGGCCGGCCCAAATCGGTACCCTTTCTTCGTTGACAACTTCTCCTGCGGGCTCTGCCCCCTTTCTCCGTTTTTTTCAATGATGTCATGCACACCTACGGCTTCCATCTTCTTGATTTCACACCGAATGCCGTGGCGTGCATGGCCCTTTTTGCCCACCTCTGCGAGGGCTTTGTCGGAATGCTTCCCAGCACGGCGCTCTTCCGCCACTACTTCTATCCCCGTATCCAGGCGGGGGGCACCATCTCCGGCTGCGTCACCTGGATCCCACGGACCCAGGAGAAGGGCACGTATCCGGAGGGCGCCCAGAAGGAGAGGTGGGAGGAGTGGCGGGGCCCGTGGCTATGGATCGAGGAGGAGGATCCGCATGAGTTCTGCCGAGTTCATGAGAGCCCGCCAGTCCGTCGCAGGGACTAGAGCGATTCCGACGCCGACGACAAGAAGCTCGGGGTCGCTACTACCAGAATCCATGCTTCAGCATGGCCGGGCTCACCCTCGAGATGATTGAGGCTAACTTCATCTGCCGCCGAATTGCTCCACTGCATAACAAGGAGAGGCCGGCCTGGCGCTTCCAGAACACGGTCGACATCATGAGGCTTCGCCCTGGCTTGAAGCACAACTTCATGGTGATGGGACACGCCCATTTCTGTCAAAGGCTCTTCCAGCTTGACGTGGATAGCAACGGCAGGGCGGAGAGGAACGGCAAGGCTGCGAAGGCCGGCAAGGTCGTCAAGGGGCCCCTGTTTGGGCTGCCGGCGGGACTAGTCCTGCTGAGCAACAATTCTCGGCCAACTGACATTATCGCCATGATGCCGGACTTCAACGCACATGGCCTTGACCCAAATTGGGCTGAGCCGGAGGCTGAGCAGGTGCAGGAGTTCTTCGACAGCCTGTCGGAGAGGTTCATCCACGATGAGCCACTGCTCGTCCAGGACACCACCCAGGCGGAGCTAGACTACATCGCCGCCAGGGCGGCGGAGGCGGCGCTTGCCAGGGAGACTGGCAGCGCCGGTTACGTGGAGGACGAGGCCGATGCGGCCGCGGAGGAGAAGGAGCTCGCCTAGTGGGCGGAGTCGGCCGGGGAGGCCAACGGCGCCAACGCCGAGGCCCCCTTGTCGAAGATGCGGACAACGAGTCGTCCGAAGAGGAGGTCGGGGTGAACGACCCCCCGGTCGCGGGGAGGCAGCGCGTCCTGAGGCGGGCCAGTTCTGGTGAGCAGGTCCGGCTCGGCAGGATCACGCAGTAGCAGCCGCCCCAGGAGCAGCTCGTGCGCGAGACGAGGGCGATGAAGGCTGCGGCAACGACGAAGCCGGCGATGGCCGCGATGGCGAGGAGGAAGGCGGCTGCTTCCTCCTCGACCAAGCGGTACCGGACCCCATCTCCTTCCCCTTCGGGCAGCACTTTGGAGGCCGAATTTGACCTCGGATCTTTCAGCCCGGCAACGAAGAGGAAGCTAGTGGAGGAGGAGGAGGAGGAGGAGGAGGAGGAGGAGGAAGAGTAAGTATTTCATTCCCCGCATCATCTCCTGACGTCACTCCAATGTTATCTTTCTTTGACTTGGCGTTGTCTTCACAGGGGCGTGGAGACGCTGACCCAACGGGTGGCGAAGAGGGCCAGGGC
This sequence comes from Triticum aestivum, assembly GCF_018294505.1. Lineage (NCBI taxonomy): Eukaryota > Viridiplantae > Streptophyta > Magnoliopsida > Poales > Poaceae > Triticum > Triticum aestivum. The sequence continues at coordinate 576,812,954 of NC_057814.1, read as the reverse complement.
CTCGACGGGCGACAAGCCCCCGGCGGGTACTTCGCACACGCCGTTGGTGGTGGACAACAATTCAGACAGCAGCCCCCGGCGTAGCCCCCGCTTCAGCCCCCAGCGTAAGCTCGTCACTCACTCCTCCATCGATGAGCTTCGGGGTGTGATTCTTTGATGCTGATCTTGCCGAGCTTGGAGGAGAGGAAAGGCTGCACGAGGAGCCGCTGAGGGCCACCCCCAACACGCTGCCCCCCCCCCCCCCAACCACGCCGGCCCAAGGGGCGTCTCCGGCAAGGGCATCCACTACCGTGCCCACGCATATGGAAGAGGAGGAGGAGACGAATTTGGGTGCCAACGGTTCTGCCCCGGCACCAAAAGCTGGCGGGGAGGGCGCCACTTCTTCTCAGCCCGGCGTGGGTGAGTTAATTGCTTTTTATCCCTGTTCTTGCTTCTTCTTTTTGAACCTTGGTCTTGGCTTCGCCTGATTCCCCTCCTCGGTATCCAGACCCTTCCCCGGCAGACCGGGAGGACGTTGACACCGTCATTGAGGAGGTCTCCAGGGAAGCCGAGGCCGAGGCCGACAAGATCGCCGCCGAGGAGGCCGCCAAGACTGCCGCTGAAGTGGCCGCCAAGGGGCCTGCTGGGGCGGCCGGCAAGGCTGCTGCCGAGGAGGCCTGCACGGGGCCTGCCGAGGGGGCTGGCACGGTGCCTGCCGGGGAGGGGGTGGTCGACGACCAACCTTCCTCGACCGCCGCCTCTGGCTCGGGCAGGTACCTGAAGGTGAGCGATGACTTGTTCGTCCACCTCTCAGGGACGGCGAGCACCAGGGCGCCCACCGAGGGAGAGGTATTTGATGACGAGGTGCTCGCCGCTGCCGGGCTTGAGGTTGTTGACGAGCCGAGCACCGGTGGCGGCGGTTCCCAAGAGGAGCAGCTCCTTCGGGCCATGAGCGCCAACTTCCAGAAACTCTAGGTGCTTCACTGTGCCCGCCTGGACAAGGCAAAGTCCAAGATGGCAGCGGTGGACAAGGCAGAAGCAGATTTCAAGGAGCTGAGACGCAAGCCTGGCTCCGCGACGCCCACCAGGAACTGAAGGAGATACAAGGCGAGCTGGCCGAGCGCAAACAAGAGCTCCTCCTAAAGCAGGCTGACATCAAGAAGGCCCAGGAGCTGGCGAAGGAGCAGGCCGCCAAAGATGAGGCCGCCCGACAACAGCACCAAGCTCTGTTGAACTCCCAGGAGAAGGACCTTGCCGCCCGTGAGGAGAAGCTCGCCGCGACACTCCGCGGCAAGGATGAGGAGGTCGAGAAGCTCATCGTGCAGCGGACCTAGGAGCTGGAGCAGAGGCACGAGGAGGCACTCAATGCTCAGGCCCAGGTACAGGCCGGCAAGGTGAAAGAGCTAGAGGAGGAGCGGGATGGGCTGAACGAAGAGGTGCTGAAGCTGACGAAGGAGAAGGACACGCTCAACGGTGCCTTGGTGGAGGCGTAGGCGAAAGTCCTCGGCAAGGCCGAACTGCTCTCCAAGGCCAATGGCTCCATCAAAGACCTGCAGCTGAAGCTGGAGGGTCTTGAGGGGACGCTTTCGGAGGTCAGGACCCGGGAAGAGACCCTGACCAAAGCCCTCGAGGACGAGAAGAAGTTGCGGAGGAACGACACCGCCAACCACGAGGATTTCGTGAAGGGCGAAAACCGCTGGATCAGCCGCCTCGCCGACGTTGCCGCCAGGATCACCACGAAGCTGGCTACCATGGGGATGCCGAATGTGAGGTACGCCCCGGAGCCGAACTTGAGTCCCAACACCAGCCTGACTCTATTCTTCGAGAGCGTTCTTGGGGCTCTGGAGTAGCTCCGCTCCAACCGGGCAACTTATTTGGCCAACGAGTCCCGGAGGCTTTGCCGGGGAGCCCTGACCAAGGTACGCACCAAGGTAAGATAGTCTCATATCCATTTCGTGGGGAGAAAGGACGAGACTTGCCTGCTCCCTTCCCATGCTCCCATCCGTGCTCCCGCATACGTGGCTTGATTTGATTGGAAGAAAATAAGGCCCGGCCCCACCCCCTGAAAATCAGGGGGGGAGATGATTAGATTAGAAAAGAAAAAGGGAAAAGAACAGCCGTAGGATGAAGTGGGAGCACGGATAGGAGCATGGAGAGGGAGCAGGCAAGCCGGATCCGGGGAGAAAAGGGTGCAGGGATATGAATTGTAGCCCAAGTCACCAAATTCGGGCTGTACATGCATGTTGTATCAATCGGTTCCCATTTTGCCGCACATTTACATATATCATACTAGCAGGCTACCTCCTTCCTCAAAGCTCTCCAAGCCGATCATGTCAATGTCGGCTCTCCTGCCTGCCCTGCGCTGCGTCGGTCGGAAGCAACTCCCCGCTTCGACCATCTTCCCGAGGCATGCGACCGGCTCGCACCTACTTCGGATCAATGAGTTCACCAAAGTCAAGGACGTGGTGGTCGAAAAGGACTCCCGTGGCACTAGTAGAAAAAGAGGCTTCCATACGCCCCCATTAGTCCCCAAAATAATCGAACCGCGACCAAAGGGGTCTTTAGTCGCGGTTCGGGAGGAGACCCGCGACTAACTATCTGGGCCCAGCGCGCTCGGTCGACAGCTGGCGGACGGGAGGGGCTTTAGTCCCGGTTGGCCAGGCCAACCGGGACTAAAGGTTAGACCTTTAGTCCCGGTTGGTCTGGCCAACCGCGACTAAAGGGATTTGAGGCCTCATTTTCAAACTCTACACCCCCCCGATCGCCTTTTCAGTTTTAGAAAAAACAAAAGAAAATGATGGAAATGTCAAAAAAATAAAACAAAATAAGTTTCTCATGTGATATGTGGTCTAGTTGTTGGGAAAATTAACAAATATGAATTTCGACTTTATTTGCAAAATCTCTCTGGAAATTCTTAAAATGGGCATAACTTTTGCATACGAACTCGGATGAAAAAGTTTTTTATATGAAAAATTATCTACTCAAAAAGTTACATCCGAATTTAACCGGAGGAACCCTGTTAAACATTTTTAGAATCCCCAAAAACCTAACCGAAAAAAAGATACGGGGCTTTTAAGATCTGGAGAGGCAAAAAAATTCAAAAAAATTCAAATTGTGGTCAAACTGTGGTCAAACTAATTATTCTAGAATATTAGTGTTACTAAATAATTATTTCAGTTTTTTTAAATTTTGGTCAAATCTGGTCAAACTGTGGTCAAACAGTGGTCAAACAATGGTCAAACTAATTATTCCAGAAATATTAGTGTTACTGAATAATTATTGGTTTTTAAAACAATAGTTTCAAACTCAAACAGTGAAATGTGTCACTTCATGCTTAAGCTAAATTCCTGAGGGTTAATAGAATTGACATCCTACTATTGTCAGGAAAACAACAAGTGCAGACTTAGAAACGAGGGAGAATAGAACCCGGAAGTTAAGCGTGCTCAGGCTGGAGTAGTGAGAGGATGGATGACCGTCCGGGAAGTTAGATGATTTGGAATGATGAGGGGTGATTAGAGATTAGAGGATAAATTGAGCAGTGATGAGGGGTGGTGATTAGAGATTAGAGGTTAAAATAATTCAGAAATTTGAAAATAAAAAAAATAAAAAAAATTCGCAAAAAAACCAGGTTTAAACCTGCGGAGGAGGCCTTTAGTTCCGGTTAGCCACGAGAACCGGGACTAAAGGACGGGCCTTTAGTCCCGGTTAGCCACGAGAACCGGGACTGAAGCCTTTAATCGCGGTTCGTAGAGGCGCGACTAGGGGGGGTCTTTAGCCGCGCATATTTAGTCCCGATTGCACAGCCGGGACTAAAGACCTTTGCGAACCGGGACTAAAGGCCTTTTTTCTACCAGTGTGGGCTGGAGATGAGATCAAGCACATTCGCCGTCGGCGGCCACGACTGACGTATTTTGTGCTATCCAAAGGGACACTGGCGCGACGGCCACATCTCCCTTTTCCTCGAACATGGCGGTCGCCATGCTAGCCACAAACCGATCGGGGATATCATGGCAAAGATCCAGTTTAGTATACTTTTGGAATTGTTTGGATTGCTTACCACATGTGTCATGTGGTCCAGTTTAGTATACTTGACCAGGCCTTGGAGGCATCATACACCAAAACCATACTAATGCAGCGCTATGGCTCCCACTATCAATGGGGCGGATTCGAGTGGTTCATGACTGACGAGGATTTCGACAAAGAGAAGCATCTTAAGGATGACTGCCTGACCGTCCTGTGCGATCTCACCGTCGTCGTCACCGGAACTGAGGAGCGCATGGAGATTCTGCCGGTGGCGCCGCCCTTCGACTTGCATGGGCAATTCGGGGAAGCCATCTGGAACAAGGAAACACCGGACGTGGAGATCAAGGTCGGCCAGGAGAAGTTCTTTGCGCACCGGTGGATACTTGAGGCGCGTTCACCCGTCTTCAAGGCGGATCTCTCGCCCGCTTCTAGAATCTACGACAGCACCACTCAACTACTATGCGTGGAAGGCATGGACCCCGAGGTGTTCAAGGCTCTGCTCGAGTTCATCTACACGGACTCGCCTCCACATGCGAACCTGCTCGAGGAGGCGAAGACGGCCGAGATGCTGCTCGTCGCGGCGGACAGGTATGAACTGGAGAAGCTGAAACTGGTCTGCGAGGAGGCACTGTGCCGGCACATCGGCATGGGCTCCGTGTTTGCCACTTTGGCGTTGGCCGAGCGGCACGGCTGCCCCGTGTTGAAGGAGGCATGCATGCGATTCCTGTCTTCCCCCGGTAATCTGGAAGCTGTCATGGCAATGGATGGGTTTGAGCAGCTAAAGAAAGATTGCTCCTCTGCTCTCTTGGAGCTTGTCGTCAACAAGATGGTGCAACAAAGCTCCTCTGCTCCCTCGGGGCTTTAATTTTATCGTCAAAAAGATGATTCAACAGGAGCAGTAAGGCCGGTATTGTGTGGCATGCCCATGCCCCGGTATGCAATCTATATATCTATTATTATATGGTGTCGTTAGGTCTCAGTTGACTAAGCCTTAGTCAAGTGATAAAGAAAAAAGAAAAACTGAAAACAAATTTTTTAACAAATCTCCATGCAAAATCAAAGAAATATAGTATCGACTAAGACATAAACTGAGACTTAGCAAAACTGTTATTATATTCTATCTATATTAGAAGTGTTTGACGAGCTCATCAGAAAAAGAATAGGCTACAAAATTCCACAAACATCAGAAATACCCAATCATTTATTTATTAGATTAAAAACTTGTAGCCATTAGATGTGTTTTAAAGTGAAAAAATTTCACATTGCCATTATATATGACAGAAAATGTTTCATTCACACTGCTTTACTATCTCTACTTTTTCTTACTCAAGAAAAAAGTGCTCCTTTTTCTGCAAGGCGGAGTGCTTCGTTCAACAATTCATATTTTTCCTGATGATCATTCTTTAAAAACTGCCTTAATTATCTCATCTTTTATTGACTTACCAAATAAACTATATTTTATTTGACAAGTCAATAACTGATTACAAAATAAAATCACGGGCAGAATTTGATACATATATACGTATTTACATAATTATATAATACGGACAGATAAATAATAGACTAACATACTGGAATATTTATACCTCGTAATAACGCACGGGCGAGTACCAGCAAAAAAAAAACAATCTGGCTTAAGACCTCCCTTTGAAAAAAGGTACCTTATACTGAACAAAAATTACCGTGATGTGATCAGATTCCTCTATATGCACGCATGTATTTTCGTTCTTCAAATAATAACTACAGTTAAGGCATCTCCAAGGCGGACACGCAAACCTCCCGCAATTGTCTGAACTGCGAAAGCCATTCAACACAGTTCTATACCGATCCGCGGGAAGGTCCAGACGTGATTTCTCCTGTAAACCAGAGACAAACATGTGGAGGGGGGGGGGGGGCTTTGTGTGAGTCCGGACCGATCCCACGCCCGGTTCTGACCGTCCTGGCCCACCAAGACCCCTACTCCCTCTCCTGTGTGCGTTCCCGCCCGGCGCCAGCTGCCCGCATTCATGCCCCTATAGAGCCCGCCACTCAACATTGAAGATGGCTCAGGGCGGATGCGACCTCTCACTGCCTCCGCCATTGAAGCGGTTCGTCGGCCATTTGCTATATAAAGGCGGCTACACCCGGCTAACTCCACACCTGCACTATGGTGAGACCCAATGACGGCCGCAGAAACACTTCTTCTTTCAGCGTCAGTGGTTGCTTCAACCCGGTTTCGTGGATAGGGTGAATAAAATTTGGGTGGATGCGAGGCGAAACCGACCACACCGCTATAGCCCCTTATGCGACGTGTTGGACGAATGGCAGCACTGCATTCGGAGATTGCGTCATCACCTTAGGGGATGGGTGGCTAATGTGGGGATCCTTGTGCGAGTACGTAAAGAGGCCCTGATGGCCGAGACAAGGGATCTCGATGGCAAGGCAGATTCGATTGGGCTTTCCAATACGGAATGGGCTAGAAGATATGCCGCGGAGGATGAGATGATTTTCATTCTCACATGTGAGGAAATATACTGGCAACAGAGAGGGCAACAGAGATGGGTGCTTAAGGGAGATGCTAGTATGGAATTTTTTTCACGCCATGGCTAATGGTCGCCGTAGGAGATGCATTATCACTTCCCTAGAGAGAGGAGCATTGTTTATTCTGACAGGGAGGCCCTTAGATCCCATATTGACGTCTTTTATCGAGACTTATTGGGTTCCACTTCGGGAGGGGCGGCATCGCTTGGACCGAATATGAGGGAAGGCCAAAGGCTGGTATCCCCTCTAGATAACCTGGCGCTCACTCGGCCTTTCTCCTTTGATGAGATCACGAATAACCTTAATGCCATGAGAGGAAATACTACTCCCGGACCAGACGAGTTTCCGGTTACATTTTATAAGAAGTTATGGAGTTTGGTGGGGCCCCAATTTGCTACTCTGGTACATGAGTTAACATTGGGCAGGATGGATGTCAAACGCCTAAACTATGGGGTTCTCGCGCTGATTCCTAAAGTCCAGGGTGCGGATAATATTAGACAATACCGACCTTTAACCTTCATCAATGTGAACTTTTGCCTTCTGGCCAAAGGGTTCGTGAAATGGCTCGCTCCGGTAGCTAACAAGGTGATTGACACTAGCCAATCGGCCTTCATCTGTGGGAGAAGCATATTAGACGGGGTGGCGGTTCTACATGAGGTTCTACAAAAGATCAGACTAACCAAGGAAGAGGTGTTTATCCTCAAGATTGACTTCGAGAAAGCATACGATAGGGTCCGGTGGGATTTTCTCGAGGAGGTTTTGAGCCAAAAGGGCTTTGACCCTCTTTGGACCAGCTGGATGCGGCAACTGGTCTGGGGCGGCCAGACGGTTGTAAATATTAACGGCCACATCAGGTCGTTCTTTAGGAACAAACAGGGAGTCTGCCAAGGTGACCCAATCTCGCCTCTCCTATTCAATATCATTGTGGATGCCCTGGCAAGGAACCTCGACCGTGCAAAGGCAGCCGGACATATCTCGGGAGTGGCGTCTGGTATCATCCCAGGAGGGATTTCTCATCTCCAATACGCCGATAATACGTCAATCTTTATTAGAAACTCTGAGGGAAATTATTAACCTAAAATTTCTTCTGATGTGTTTTGAGGAGATGTCAGGCCTTAAGATAAATTTTGAGGAGCTTTTGTCATGGGGGGTGACCTTGAATCCCAGCTTCGTCCAGCACACATGATGAATTGCGGCGGTGTGCTGGAACAAATACGGCCGTGTACTGCAACCATGGCCGTGAAATGCTAGAACCATGGAGACCAAAAGCTGGGATGATCCACGTGCTGGAACCCCACGGCCGGGGAGCAGCGACCACGGCCACCACCACGACGGAGGTGAGGGCGTGCTGTGACCTCGACGCCGCGCGCTGGAACGCCGTGAACTGGGGTGTTGCGGCTACGTTGACAACGGCGAGCACATGCTGCGACTATGGCGGCCGCGTGCTGGCCGACAACGAGCAACGACGGAGCGCTACGAGATGGCGGTCGCGTGCTGGCCGGCGACGAGCAACGGCAGAGCGCTACGAGATGGCTGCCGCGAGGAGCGTGCGCACAAGGACGAGCAGTTTCGCTAATCACCGGCCAGATCGAAATGGCTGTGTGCGTTGTGGCCGAAAAGATCGTACGGGCGCGGTACGACCGGCCGTCGGCTAGTAGTGGCCAAAAAAAAATGAGAGCACCTAATTACCAGCACTTCATCTAATGGATGGGTATCAATCAATCCAATCAGCCGGATCGGATGACGCCTAGTGTGGCCCTTTAGCAAAGCCGAAATCTTTTCCTTTCCATATATCATACCGAAGGAGTAATGTTCTTGAAAAATACCAAAGGAGAGTAAGAGGAAAGATTTTGTGGGGCAAAAGGGGGTAGGGATGAATTGTAGCCCAAGTCACTACTATATTCAGGCTGTACATGCATGATGTATCAATCGGTTCCCATTTTGTCGCACATTTACATATAGTATTGTAGTAGTCTACCAGCTGCCTTTCTTCTCTTCTAAAAAAAGAAGACAGCAAGCCGCTGTCATCTCCTTCCTCAAAGCGCTCCTAGTCCTAGCTAGCCGATCCTGTCCAATGTTGGCTCTCCTGTCCGCCCTGCGTGGCGCCGGTCGGAAGCAACTCTTTGCTTCAACCATCTTCCCGCGGCAGGTGACTAGCTCCGGCTCGCACCTGCTCCGGATGAATGAGTTCAACAAAGTCAGGAACATGGGGGTCCCAGAGGACTTTGAGCACTTCCGTGGGCCGGAGATGAGATCGAGCACGTTCGCCGTCGGCGGCCACGACTGGCGTGTTTTGTGCTATCCAAACGGCCGCTGGCAGGAGGACCACATCTCCCTTTTCATTGAATATGCCGGCCGCCATGCTAGCCAGGAATTAATCGGGGATACAATGGCAAAGATCCAGTTTAGTATACTCAACCAGGCCTTGGAGCCATCCTACACTAAAACCACAATACTGCAGCCGATCCATGGTTCCCGGGAATGGGATGGGTTCGAGTCGTTCATCACCCACGAGGATTTCGACAAAGAGAAGCATCTCAAGGATGACTGCCTGACCATCCTGTGCGACCTCACCGTCGTCGTCACGGGAACCGACGAGCGCATGGAGATTCCGCCGGTGGTGCCGCCGTTCGATTTGCATGGGCAACTCGCGGAAGCCATCTGGAACAAGGGAAGCCCGGACGTGAAGATAAAGGTCGGCGGGGAGACGTTCCCTGCGCACCAGTGGATACTCGAGGCGCGCTCACCCGTCTTCAAGGCAGATCTCTCGGCCGCGTCAAGAATCTACGACTACGACTACAACAGCACCGCTCAACTACTACACGTCCGTGACATGAACCCGCATGTGTTCAAGGCTCTGCTCCAGTTCATCTACACAGACTCGCCTCCGGATACGAGCCTGCTCGAAGCGGCATCGACGGCGGAGAGTCTACTCGTCGCGGCGGACAGGTATGAGCTGGAGAAGCTGAAGCTCGTCTGCGAGGAGGCACTGTGTCGGCACATCGGTATGGGCTCGGTGTCTGACATTTTAACTTTGGCCGAGCGGCACCGCTGCCCCGTGCTGAAGGAGGCGTGCATGAGATTTCTGTTTTCTCCGGCTAATCTGGAAACTGTCATGGAAATGCATGGGTTTGAGCAGCTAAAGAAACATTGCTCCTCTGCTCTCTTGGACCTTGTCGTCAAGAAGATGACGCGACAGGAGAAGTAATAAGGTGCCATGCGCGGGAATGGAATAAATAAGTAAAATAAAAGACCTTTTACAGTAGAAAAAAGTCCATTTTACTACCTTGAATAAAGTGGGTGGTTCACTTTACCACCTGATCAATATTTCTGCTTCTTGTAGCCCCCAAACAAACTCAAACTGGACAAAACACCCCCTTGACTGGTTTGTCTCCACCCGCTGCTGATGTGGCAGTAGTCAACGGCGGTATTTGACTAGTGGGGCCCACTCGTCAGGTGACCCATCAATGTCTCCCGGCGGCGCTGTAGGTGGTTGTGGTGGCGCGGCTGACCGGAGCAGCAGCTATGGGCACGGACCGGAGGTGGAGGCCGATGGTGGGGTCGCTAGACGGCGGCGAGGTGCTGCAGGAGGCCCGGAGGTGGCCGGCGGCGAGCTCCTGGTTGGAGCAGGAGTGGTGAAGCGGCGGACCAGAGCTGGGAGTGAGAGGTCGTGGCCTCCCGTCGACCAGAGGTGGCCGGCCATGGGGGAACGGGGTGCAGGGGCGGTGGCGCTTCGCACCACGTCTCACCCCCGGCTGCGCGGGGCAGGAGGCGCTGGGCTGGGCCTTGCGGGGGCGTCGGACCAGCGGATCTGGCAGGGCGACGCGGGAATTGGCGCTGGAGCGAGCGTCGTCCTCCTGGCGGCGCAGTGCAGCTTGGGCGTTGCGGTTTGGGGAGGCCGGCGGGCGCGGCTTCCGGCGGGGAGGAGGAGATGGGGAGCATCCGGATTTGGGCGAGGAAGGCCGATTCTCACCGGAATCGGCGCTGGCGACGGCGGATGGAGCTCCATGGCGGCTCCTGGTGCTCCTGCGAGAAGAGAGGAGAGAGACGTGAGGGAAGGAAAGAGAGAGAGAAGAAGAGAGAGGAAGGGGAGGAAGAGAAAGAGGGGGAAGGGAGGAAGAGGGGCGGCGCGACTGGAGCTGCTGCTGATGCGGGCGCTCGTCGGCTGCGGCAGGGAGCCACCGGCGTGAGGAGGAGGGAGCCACCGGCAAATGTCCAGGGGGCATTTTGGACGATTATGGGTCAAAACCACCGTTGACTTGTGCCACGTTAGCAGGAAGTCGAGACAAACCACCCAGGGGTCTCTTTCAACCGGTATGGGTTTGTTCAGGGGGTGAAGGGAGCAGAAATATTGATCGGGGGTTAAAATGAACCACACGCTTTATTCAGGGTAGTAAAATGGACCTTTTTCTTTACAGTACATCAGAAGTGTTAATTTTTATGTTAGGACGGCCCAGATTTAATAATACTACAACAGATTTTCGGTAGTATATTTTGTGCCTAGGGGCTTTTTCGGTTGGCAAGTGCTTGGCCGGTTCCATCCGAAAACGACTGAAGGGCAGAACTGGCAAGATTTCATGTCTTCATTCCCCATTTCCCATCCCTTGTCCGCACCGCAAAACCCTTCAATAACTGTTCTACACCAAGCACAAACTAATCAATCAGTATCCATTGCACACACGCACACAAATCCCGCACTAACGAATTACAACCCCTGTTGTAACTTAATACCCTAAATTCACTTATCAAAACACAGTCTTCCCAAGTTATGTGTGCGCAGCCATGGCGGGTGGGGAGCAGCAGCACGCGCAGAGGTACTGCCGGTGGAGCAAGGCTGATTTCTTCCCGTTCCGTTCCTACTTCCTAGAAGCATGGACACTGCTACCAGCACTGACAAGGGCGGCTGCCTCGTTGCTAGGCCGCAGGGGAGGAAGATCACAGGACGGCGGCATGGGGCGGCTGCGTCGTCAGCTCGTCGCTAGGATGCACGAAAGGAAGATCTCAGGGCATCGATGGACGTTTGGCCCTGTGCGATCGAGGAGAAGGACGTCGGGACTCGGGCGGCTGCTTCGAGTGATGAATGGCAAGCAAACTAAGGGGGTGTTTGGTTCAGGGACTTTTTAGTCCCAGAGGCTAGAAAAAGTCTCTAAAAAGTCCCTAGGAACCAAACGGGAGGGACTTTTTCACAGGAACTAGAAAAAGACTCTACTAGAGAGTCTTTTTTTATTAGTCCCTGGGACTAGAAAAAGTCCTAGGACTTCTGAACCAAACACCCCCTAAGCTCTGTGTAGTCGAGAATGGTCAAATTGTAATTAATTGCATTATTTAAGAATTGTGATTAAATCTAAGAAAGAACAAATCTACCCTACGAGTGAATTACCGGAATGCGCTACCGCAAATATTGGAGGAATTAATATTGACCATTGGATCGACAATATACTACTCACATTTTTTGAGTAGTACGACGTACCATAAAAATTCTCTAAAATAAATGAAGGAAGAAGCTAGTGTTCATGATTTTTTAAATTTCAAAACTATTTTGAAAAATAAAAAATGTTCAATGTTCCAAGTTTAAAAAATAAAAAATATAACAATTTTCCTGGATTCAAAAGGATGTTCAACAAATTTTAAAAATGTCCAAAAAATAAAAAAATGTGCCAAGTTTTAAAAATCCTCAAGAATTTAAAGAGATTCATGGATATCCGCACTGAGGAGTCCAGTACGCCGACCAGCGCCGCGGCCAGACATCTGGTCGCGACCCCTGACATCTGCATCCTGCGAGGCCCCGGACATCCGGCCCCAGCCCGGACGCGTTCCATGTGGACCGTTGTATATAGACCTTCACCTCCTCGTAGTTGGGGTTAGGAAAGTATATTGAGCTCATCTATCCCTCCCCTTGAAGATGAAGACCTCCTAGGAGAAAGATCCCCAAGTGGATATCAAGACCTCCCTTGTGGAGAAGACTATCATCAAGACCTCACCTCCTTTGGAGTGGGAAGAACTCTACATTTGTGCTATTTTCTTGGATTGTTGTTGTATACTTGTGGATCTCATGTATGCTATCCTAGTAGATGGGTGATTTGGCTTTTGTTTGAGAGTTTCCTCCTATTGTTCTTGTTTATTCCCCCTCCCCCCTTCAAGTGTGAAAAGATCATCAAATTATGGTTCCACCCTACATCAAAGATGGTTTTGTTTTAATGTCCTCGTTGCAACGAGCTCAGTGTTGGCCGACTAAAAGGCGACATGTTCAATAGTTAGGTGTGGAAGAGATGCGTATGTTGAGATGGATGTGTGGTCACACGAGGAAGGATCGAATCTGGAATGATGATATACGAGATCGAGTTGGGGTAGCACCAATTGAAGAAAAGCTTGTTCAACATCGCCTGAGATGGTTTGGGCAGATTCAATGTAGGCCTCCAGAAGCTCCGGTGCATAGCGGACGGCTAAAGCGCGTGGAGAATGTCAAGAGAGGCCGGGGTAGACCGAAGTTGACATGGGAGGAGTCTGTTAAGAGAGATCTGGAGGATTGGAGTATCACCAAAGAACTACCTATGGACAGGGGTGCGTGGAAGCTTGCTATCCATGTGCCCGAACTATGAGTTGGTCGCGATTATGGGTTTTACCCCTAGCCTACCCCATTGTTGTTATTGTTGTTGTTGTTGTTGTTGTTGTTGTTGTTGTTGTTGTTGTTCAAAATTGAAAATAAAATGAAAATGCAAGAGGATGAAACTAGCATGATGTAGGTGGGTGAAGCATGAAATCCCTGGCAAAAACATGCATGCGTGGGATAAAGTTAATTGATGGGCTGACAAATCACATGTAGTGACTAATGCTCATCATATACATGGGAGACAAGCATGTGTGCATGGGAATCTCTAACATGATTGATGGTTGAGCCATGCACGGGATATCCGTGCATGGTAGAATTGCTTTTTCGGAGGGACTAGAAATCAGTCGACTGATTTCTATCCAAGTCTCAGTCGATCCCTCCATTGAATATTTTTTACGCTAGCTGCTTGTCAGGTTTAAATCGGCCTATTAGGATGATGCGTCCAGCATGTTTCTGTTTGTTTGTTTGTTGGGCGGTGGTTAGAAATAGATTGTGCAAATGCAAAGAGGAAGCGTGTTGTCTTGTTTTTTCTACTAGACCAGCATGTGTGTCCTCCACGCTCAGTGTCTTCCCCTATATCTTTTAGCATGTCAATTATCAATGCACACTCTTATTTTTCTCCACGTTTTTTATTTTCCTCCATGTTGTATGTCAATGTTTGCTCATATAAGATTTGGTTAAACGATAAACCGTTTAATCTATGGGCCAAGATTGGTGCAAATTTGTGTTGCATTTTCTTTTTCTGGTCGCAACATTGTTTATAATTTATTTTCAAAATGTCTTGAGCCAATTTATTTTGGATTACAAGGGTAGTTTTCGTTTTGAATTTTATTTTTGTTGCTTCTTTTGAAATTATTACTTATTTCCATTCTTCACATTCGTTTCTTGTTCTCTCATAATTCTTTCTTTGAAGTATGTTTGTGTGTTTTTTCATTTTTATTTTTATATTTTATTAATTCTTAATTGTTCACATTTATTTTTGTCATTTTTAAAATCATACTATCAGCTACATGTACATCCATCCACATGTGACTGCACACATCGTATCGGCGTGTAATTATGTTTTTATTTATTCTTTACTTTTTAGCCTCAAAGGAAATATTGATTGTATGTAGCAAGTTCGTTTATCCATGCAAAACTACACACATCTTGCTCCACATGCAATTGGTGAAGAACTGGCTTTTGCATATATTTCCTCCTTTCTTTATCGGGAGAAGGGGGCAGTTGCAACTGCAAGTGTTAATGGGCTATGGGGAGAGGCGGGTGTAACACTAGGCATGCAGTTGCAAGTGTTTCCCTCGACTGAAACTGCATTGACCTTTGTTTTGTAAGTGATTTGTTGGAGAGGGGGGGTGAGTTGCATGTCCAATACTAGGCATGCAACTATAAGTGTCACCCCGACTGAATGTCTCCCTCTCAATTGCAACTAGCCTTGTGTTTTTGTCGAAGGACGGTGGGAGAAGGGGGCAGTTGCATGTCCGGCAATAGGCTTGCAACTGCAAGTGTCGCCCTCGAGTGCAACTGCATGTACATACATCCGACAGCAACAGACCTTTTTTATGGTGGGCGGCGGGAGAGGAGCGGTAGTTCGATGTCCGACACTAGGATTGCAACTGCAAGTGTCGCCCTCGACTGCAACTGCATGCCTACATACTTGACTGCAACTGCCCTTTTTTGCATGTAAGCGGCGAGAGAGGTGGGCAATTGCATGTCCAACACTAGGCATGCAACTGCAAGTGTCACCCCAACCGCAACTTCATGTCTCCCAAAATGGCTGCAACTACAAGTGCCACCCTCAAATGCAATTGCATGCCTCCTTCCTGACTGCAGTTGGCCATGTGTTTTTGTTTGAGGGCGGAGGGAGAGAGGGGCAGTTGCATGCCAGACACTAGGCCTGCAACTCAAGTGTCGTCTTTGACTGCAACCGCATGTCAACACGCCCAACTGCAACCAACCTTTTGTTTGGTCGATGGGCAGCATGAGAGGTGGGGGGGGGGGGCAGTTGTATGCCCGACACTAGGCTTGCAACTCCATGTGTTGCCCTCGACTGCAATTGCACGCCTCCCTCCCAACTGCAACTATCCTTTGTGTTTTTGTCGGAGAGCAGCCGGGAGAGGAGGGGGTAGTTGCATGCCTGATACTACGCATGCAACTGCAAGTGTTGCCCCAGACTGCAACTCCATGTCTGAAACGCGACTGCAACTCTGTGGTGTTTTGTCGGGGAGGGAGAAGTTGCATGTTCGACACTTGGCATGCAACTGCATGTGTCGCCCACGACTGCAACTCTTGGTGTTTTGTCGGGAGATGGACAATTGCATGCCTACCACTAGACCTGCAACTGAAAGTGTCGCCTCAGGCTACACCTGCATGCCGCCATGATGCCAGCTGACCGAGACTTCCCTTTAAGTCTGAATCGACCGAGCTGTATCCACATCTATTATTAAATTTATTTAATATTTCATATTTTATTTTGTTCTGTTTTTATCTAAAAAGAGACATTTGGATTTTTTTTAAAGCATGCCTGATGTAGGGTGGAACCCTAGATGGCCGATCTTTCACGAAAGGAGTGGATCCCGCGAAGAACACGAAGAACACGAGGGGAATCACGAGGGGAAACACGAGAGAAACACTAAAACCAACAAGAACGATCACACATGTGCTAGATCCTCGAAACACAAAGAGATACAAGATCCGAATCCAACAAAGGACGATACATAGGGTAACCGGTTCTTCTCCGTGAGGAGGTCTTGATGTCTTCTCCGTGAGGAGGTCTTGTATCCAAGGTGGATCTTCTCCGTAGAGGGGCCACGGTCTCTCTCGTGGAGTAGATCCGATATGGATGAGCATAGATCTATCTCTCAAATGAGCTATCACAACACTAGCCCTAAAACGTAGGTGGAGGGGGAGTATATATAGTCTAAGGGGAGAAGGGGTACATGGGCCACGGCCCAGATGCGCTGCACACAGGCAGGGGGGCCGGATGTCCGGTCGTCGGGCCGGATGTCCGGGCCTTCCCGAGACGCCGGATGTCCGGGCGCTGGGGCCGGATGTCCGGGCTGGCAGGGTCCAGCCTTGTTGCTCTCTGGAATGGCGGGGTCCGGATTTCCGGGCTGGAGGCCGGATGTCCGGGGGCTCGGGACGCGCCGGATGTCCGGGCTGGTCGCCGGATTTCCGGGCCCTGTAGACTTGGCCGCTGGCTCCTTGCTGCTGGTGCCACTTCCAGGGGCCGAATGTCCGGGCCAGGGCCGGATGTCCGGGTCCTGGGAGCTGTCTCTGTCTTCTTCCGTCGCCGCTTCCATGCTTCCCTTGCGGATGGTGTAGTTGTTCCTTGGCGCTTGCACTCCCCTCGTCGTCCGTAGTGTTCCGACAATACCTATGCATGCACACGAGAGGGGTGTCAAGTAGTATACCATCCTCGAAGGGGTCAAGTGAACACGTGTACAGGAGAAGATTCACCTTTAGGTATGAGAAGTAGATGTCGCACGTGTCACTTGCCAAATGTACTCTTGACATGGCTTCATCGTGTAGTAGTGGAAATGGCAAGATGGGCATAGAATGATATATAATCGACAATAACCCATAGCCAAGTGAGGGCCATGTAGAAGAAATGCGTGAAGTATTTGCACGAAGAGAGCGGTGGGAAAGACAATCCATTGGATCCCAAGTCATCATTGCTCTCTAGAGCTCGTTTTGTCAACTCGTGGGATTGCGAGGTTGACAAGTATTCATGGGTACCTACACAAAAGAGACACAAACCAAAGCAATTATGCGCGTGGTATATGTACACATCATCCATCATGATGTGTATGTGCACGTGAGAGTTAGCACGAGATAAGCATCGCTCAAAGAAATTTGATGCATGGTATAAGAACATGTCATCCATCATGAAAGAATAGTTATTGTGTATAACACGATGGGGATGCAAATTGAGCATACAAATATATGGCACAGCAATATCATGGTCGTACATGGGGAGCATATTGTGCACATAAGTATGAGGATCATGCAATGGATTGGATGGATCAAAATCTCCTAAAATGTATGAGCAAACTTTGGGGTCTCCTCATGAGCAATAATGAAAACATCATATGGAGAAAATGGACAACATCCAAATTAATGCATATCCGAAGCTAGGTGGTAATGGCATGGCATATTAGAAAAATGATGCAAAGGAAGCATATCAATATCATCACAAGAAAAACAAATGCCAATAACCATGGGCTTGTCATCTATGCCATATGTGCAAATTGGGTTCATTTTAATGGCATATGCATAGTCACTACGATGAGATTGCAAATATGACATATGATTGATCTCATGTATAGCGTATGACAAGTCAAGCGGATTGTCAAACATGATGTGACCGAGAGAATTAGCACAAGAAATCCTATGTAACATGGCATCACAACTAATAGACTCCACATGGCAATCATCAAACTCATCATAAATGGGTAAATCATCTCATGGGGAAATCATACTAGCATCAAGCATGTCAATAGGGGGATCAACATCATGCAAGCAATCAATGTCATGAATGCCCACTAGTGGGACTAGAGCATCACCGTCACCTATGTTACCGTTTTCATTCCACTTATGTGGTCTAGGTGAGGTGGCAAAGACCAAATGGTGGTCATCTTCATCTTGATGGAACCATGTGGGGGGTGCATCATATTCCACCATGGCCATCGTCTTGTCCAAAGGGAGGACGTAGTCGTCGCGAATCGGTGCGTCATCATATAGGGGGCCTAGCACCAAATGAGAAGACACAATAGAGGTAGAGGTCAAGTTGTTAGAAATGCAAATGGCCTCACATGCCCTATCAACTATCACACTCTCTCTATGTGGTGGTTCACTCACTCCCTCAAGGTAGGTGCACTCAATCTCATATATGATGGAGTCACTCATCTCACTCAAGTGGTGGGGGTTGTGGCTCTCCTCACATGAGAATTGTGGTAACACATCATATATTGGGCTAGTGGTGAAGTCACTCTCACTCTCAATATGGTGGCAAAAGTCACTCAAGTCATCATATGTCGCCGTGGTCGAAGGGAAATCCCATGCTCAACCATCTCATCGCCGTCACTGTGGATGAAGGCCGAAGATGGCACATCATAACTCTCGCCTCCTAAGATGGAAGCATCATCCTTGCTCGTCACCATGTTGGCCGCCTCCAAAGCTTGGTCCTTGATGGTCTCCATAGTCGTAGTCGTCGCCGCACCATCTTGAAAAAGAGTCGAAGTAGACTCGGCATCATCAATGCCACAAAGAGGGATGGCGGTGAAGTCGAACTTGGGAGCATCGTCTTGGAGCTCGCCGGGCTTGGACATCATGGTGGTACTAGCCTCATGCTCGATCTCATGGAGCTTGGTCGTCGCGAAGTGAGCTTGGGGTGGATAACTTTGGCCTTGATGAGTTCTTGTTCTGCCTTGAGAGCACCAATGTAGTTGTCATCGAGGGACTTGTAGTTCTCGAGGAAGATCGTCTTGGAGATGTCATTGTGCAATCCCATCATGAAGTGGAACTTCATCGAAATGGGGTCGTCCATGCCGGCTCGTCGCAAGGCAATCTTCATCTCCGTGAAGTACTAGTCGATGGACTTGGATCCTTGGATGGTGTTCTCCAATTGGCGTTGAAGTTGTTCCGTGTAGGTTGGAGGCATGAACTCTCGCCGCAAAGCTCTCTTCGTCTTGGGCCAACTCATGTTGTAGGTCTCCGAAGGTGTGTGAAGCCACCATGTGGACGCGTAGTCGTGGAAGTTCCTTGTGGCACACTTCACTTGATCTTCGGGAGGACTTTGGTGTAGCTTGAGGTAGTCGTCCATCAAACACTCCCACTCGAGATACTCCTCGGGTTCTAGAGTCCCATAGAAAGGAATCGCGTGGTCGATGTCGAGGTCGTAGTAGCTTGTGGAAGTCGCGGACTTGAGCTTGGGGAGCTTCTCTTGAAGTGCTTGTGGGCGAAGATGCCGTATGTCCATAGGCGAAGATGCCTTGAAGTCGCTCGGCGAAGATGCCAAGGGAGATGGTGAAGTCGTTGAGCGGTTGTTGGTGTTGAGCTCTTGACCTTCACGTCCTTGTTGGTGATGGTGTCGATGCCGATTTGATTTTGCCAGAGATGGTAGCTCGGAGGCATGTGTTCTTGAGCGTCTTCTCGAAGATGAGGAAGACCGCTTGTAGGACTTGATGAGGGCTTTGATCTCCTCCATTTGAGCTTGCATCTTGGCGTCGTTGGAGTTGTTCATGGCATCGAACTCGTCATTGTTGTTGTAGATCAAAGATGAAATGCCTTGCCTATCCATCACAAGACTCGAGCAAATATGAGTGGAGAAAGGAGAAGAACTATACCAAATGTACCTTGACCGATGTTGAAGATGGATCAATGATCACTCAATGATGTAACAAGGAAATAGCACAATTGGTACCAATTATTGTCGGTTTCTCATACCTACACAAATAAGGCTTATGGTGGAGCTCAGTGAGGATAGTGGCACAAAAATTTGATGCAAAATGTTAGTAAGAGTCAATAATGTTGAAAGAGATTCACAAATTCGCAAGTGTAACAAGTAGACCAATAGCAATATGTGGCACACGGGAACACACACACGGATAGATAAATGGGGTCGTGAAACCAAGGATGAGCACAAAATGTGGAATCCACGAAAAACGCTCGTGTTGCACAACTCAAGAGAGACGCTAGCACGATTGCTCTATAGGCGGATACGACACTTGTGCACAACCTATAAGATGCAAAATGTAACAACTTCTATCCCAAGTATGCTATGTGTATGATGTTCCGGTGGTATGATCCAAGATGATCGGATATGACAATCTTATATGCAATGAGGTATGATGCTATGGCACTTGCTTACAAGCTTCTTTGCTCTTTCTCTTTTGCTTAAAAGCTTATTCTTCTTCTTTTTTTGTATATGGCCACAATGCGAAATGCACAAACCAAGATAGCAATTGGGTATATACGGGAACAATCTTGTGACACAAGGGATGATATGATACCAATATGATATGGTATGTATGTAATGGAAGGTGTAGACCACTAATGTGCACAAGTAACGTTGCCGGCAATACTCAAATGGCTAGTCTCGATAGACAAGTGACGCAAAATGGGCTAGGGGCTATCAATGCAATGTCAAGGGAATATACAATGGAAGGATACCACGATACCAAGATGATATGGAGGTTACCGTCCGTGGCGATGATGAGTGGCGGTGATCTTGAGGGAGATACCAAGATGATGGAGACTCGTCCCTAAGTAGCCGAAACACCTTAGGAAACGGAAAAACCGCAAACTCAAAATCTCAAATGTCAAATGGTGGTAGCGGGATGCGGTGGTGGTTTTGTGGAAGCTCAATGGAAATGCGGAATGGCAATGATGGGTTGTGGAGTACGCAATGCGGAAGTCGAGGGTAAGGTGGTGGACTATACACGGTGTCGGAGTTGGAAGCACGGTCCCTAAGTAGCCGAAACACCTTAGGAGACACAACTCACAACACAAACAAAATTGGGTTAAGTTGGGGTGGTGGAAGTGTATGGTGGATAAGCCTATGCGGAAGTGGTGGTGGTTGATGAAGAAGCAACCGTCCCTAAGTAGCCTAAACACCTTAGGAGACTCGAATCACTCCTCAAGCAACCACTAATGCGATGGGGAACAAAATTGGTTAGGTTGTGGAAGTCGGTGGTGGTTATGCGGAGGTTGTGGTGGAAGCCCTAGGCAAAGATGCCAAAGTTCCAAAAATTTGATGGAGTCAAATGGTGATGGTAGTATTTTTGTGGGAAGGGGGATGTCAAGAGCTTCTCAACGAGCTAAAGAACGCGAAAATCGGACTCCGGATGAATTAGTTATGGACAAAACGGTGAAACGGGGATGGCTGAAATGTCAGGGGCCGGATATCCGGGGGTGGGGGCCGAATATCCGGGGGTGTATGTCCAGAACCGTGCAGATTTGGCGCGCCAGGAGCCGGATGTCCGGCTTGGGGCCTGGATGTCCGGCCCGATGGCCCGGATGTCCGGCCCAACGATTCCAGATCGGGATTTGGACTTCGAAACTCGATTTGGGTCGGAAATTGATGATTTTGGGGGCAAAATTGATGGGATTTCGTGGATGGAAAGTGGGGAAACTTGGGGATATGCTAGATCCACTCGAAACCAAGCAAATCCATGGATCAAAATCAACAAAACTTCCTCAAACCAACAAATCACAAAAAAAAATTGGGGCTATTTTTTGGTGGGGATTTTCGAATTTAGGACGAAATCAACAAAATAAGGTTAGAAAACACAACGGGGAGGCTCCGAAATCGTGATCAACGTGGCTCTAGATACCAAGATGATGTAGGGTGAAACCCTAGATGGCCGATCTTTCACGAAAGGAGCGGATCCCGCGAAGAACACGAAGAACACGAGGGGGAAAACGAGGGGAATCACGAGGGGAAACACGAGAGAAACAATAAAACCAACAAGAACGATCACACATGTGCTAGATCCTCGAAACACAAAGAGATACAAGATCCGAATCCAACAAAGGACGATACATAGGGTAACCGGTTCTTCTCTGTGAGGAGGTCTTGATGTCTTCTCCGTGAGGAGGTCTTGAATCCAAGGTGGATCTTCTCCGTAGAGGGGCTGCGGTCTCCCTCGTGGAGTAGATCCGATATGGATGAGCGTAGCTCTATCTCTCAAATGAGCTATCACAACGCTAGCCCTAAAACGTAGGTGGAGGGGGAGTATATATAGTCTAAGGGGCGAAGGGGTACATGGGCCACGGCCCAGATGCGCTGCACGCAGGCAGGGGGGCCGGATGTCCAGGCGTCGGGCCGGATGTCCGGGCCTTCCCAAGACGCCGGATGTCCGGGCTGGCAGGGTCCAGCCTTTTTGCTCTCTGGAATGGCGGGGTCCGGATTTCCGGGCTGGAGGACAATACCTATGCATGCACACGAGAGGGGTGTCAAGTAGTATACCATCCTTGAAGGGGTCAACTGAACACGTGTAAAGGAGAAGATTCAGCTTTAGGTATGAGAAGTAGATGTCACACGTGTCACTTGCCAAATGGACTCTTGACATGGTGATGTCCGTAGAATGCTCCGCATCAATGCCACATAAACCTAGTTGCACGTCCGCATCGCATGTGAAATAACATACATGAGCTCTCTTACTTTTTAATTTGTGGATGATAGCAAAATTACAAACAGACAAGTAAAACAATGCCCGACTCAACCCAATCAAATAAATAAAATGCAAGCTAAAAACCAGTGTTAACTAACATTGAACATTTTTCTAATGGCATGACGAATATTTTTAAATAATATTGAACATTTTCTAATGGCACGTTAGATATTTTTCAAATACACGATGAGTATTTATGAAAATGCACGAACACATTTTATAAAAAAATTGAATAATGTTTACAATTTTTAGAAACAAAATATGAAAATGTAAATAAAAATGAAAAAGAAATCCAAAAAAACAAAAGAAATAGCATGTTAAGAAAATTGTAGGAACAACAGCTAATATAGCTGGCCGGTGCACCACACAGTTAATAGTCGAACAATAGCTAAAAGTTTCAGAAAAAAATGCTCAAACAATAGCTAAAGCTTACACAATCAATGAGCAGCAGCACCGAACAAAAAAACCTGCCCAAAATGTCCGGCCCAACACAACTTGATAACGCACAGACCAAAGACAAAAAAACAGGGCCAGCCCAAAAAGCCACAAGATGCAACGATGGGGACATGGGTTGGACATAAACGAAAAAAATAAACAGGTGACATCAGCCTACTTAGACTTCGTGAAGTCTAAGTCGACTGAGTCCTAGACAAATCTTTGCTTTTTTTCTGGAATGCAAAGTAACTCTTGTTACAAGTTGAAAACCAAATTGAGACGATGCTAATTGTTCTTGTGTTTGAGTGGTGGAGAACAATGCAAATGGCGGAGAGGCGAAGCATTGGTCACCGTTGCTGAGAGGCGAAGGCAGTGCAATGATCTCACAAAAAGAATAGAACAATCCTTCGATACAGGCTTGCATGTTTGTTTTATGGGTGTATCTAGATCTCAGTTGACTAGATATAACCAAGTTTCAATCAAGTGACATAACATGTACAGTAAAAGATAAAAAGAAAAAAATTGAAAATAATTTTTTACACAGATCTCAATATAAGAACTCACGGATATAGCTTCGACAAAAACTTAGCAAGATTATTTTTTTATTCCCCTCTGCTACACGATTCCGGCTCTACTGCTCCTCCCGGATCATCTTCTTCACCACGAGTTCCAACAGATCAGACTGGCAACATTTCTTCAGCAGCTCAAACCCATCCGTTGCAACATTCCCAGGAGAAGAAAGGAACCGCATGCACGCCTCACGCAGCACCGGGCAATCATGTTGCTCTGCCAACGTCAGAGTGGCGGCCACTGAGCCCACGTCGATGTGCCGGCACAGCGCCTCCTCACAGGCTCGTTTCAGCTTCTCCAGCTCGTACCTGTCCGCCGCGATGAGCAGCCTCTCCGCCATCATGGCCGTCTCTATCAGGTTTCTAGAAGGAGGCGAGTCTGTGTATATGAACTGAAGCAGAGCCTTGAACACCTCAACTTCGATGCCGTCAACCCTTAGTTGGACAGTGTCCTCGTCGGTCGTGGCTGCAGAGGCGCGCGAGATGTCCGCCTTCAAGACGGGGGATCGGGCCTCGAGCAACGACCGGTGCGCGGACAATATCTCTCCGCCGACCCGTATCGTGACGTCCGGTCTCTCCTTGTTCCAGATGGCTTCCACGAATTGCCGGTGCAAGTGCAAGTCGAATGGCGGCTGCCCAACTGTGGGTTCCTGCTCCGTGCCAACCTCTGTGCACTCCTCCGTGACCACGGTGAGGTCGTACAGGATGGTCAGGCAGTCGTCCTTGAGATGCTTCTGCTTGTCGAGATGATGAAGTCCCTCCATCCTCGTGGTAGATCGCGAAGGCCGAGGTCTGGCATGGTTCGGGTGTAGGATGGCACCCCGGCCTGGTCGAGTATACTCGCCTGAGCCTTTGTCGTGGCATCCTCGTCGTCCCATGAACGACGGCCGTCATGCTCGAGGAAGAGGGAGACGTGGGAGCCCTCGTGCTCCTCCCCGCAGCCGTTGGGATAGTATAAAAGACGCCAGCCGTGGCCGCCAACGTTGAACGTGTCAGATCTCATCGACTCGTCCACCATCTTGCTGACTTTCGTGTACCCGTCGATTCGGAGCACGTAGGAGCCGGTCGACTGCCTCGCGGCGGCTGTTGAAGCTGAGAGCTGCTGCCGGCCGGCGCCGTGAAGGACGGACAGGAGCGTGGACATGGACATGGAAATGGTGGTGATGACCTGATGGGGGCAAATTTGACAAATTTGACCTATAGACGAAATCAAATCACAGAATGAACTGTCCGTGAAACTATTTCACGCGGCTGACCCGTGGCGCCTAGCTCTCAGGCTAGGCGCTGCACTAGTGCAACGTCTAGGAGCTAGGCGCTACACTGTATAGTATGGCGCCTAGCTCTCAGGCGCTGCACACTGGCTTAGTAATTTTCGGATCACACGGGTGCGACACTGGCCGTGTAGCGCCTATCTGTGAGGCGTTGCACAGTGTAGTGTGATGCCTTCGTGTCGGGCGTCACACAAAAAGGTCAGCCGCGTGAAATAGTTTCACGGACAGTTTATTTTGTGATTTGATTTTGTCCATAAGTCAAATTTGTCAAATTTGCCTGATGGGGGCAGGGGCCGGTCGGCTGCAGCCTTGCAAATGACAAATGCAGCTGGTACGATTTTACTATGTAAACGTGCGGAAAATCATGAGTGTATGGCTATATCGTATTTGCAGAGATTGTAGGGAACCGGTTGATATGCAGCAGATCGCACTTGCAGATAGGAACTGTAGTAAAATGGGGACCAAACTATATAGCCATGACTTGGGCTACAATTAATGGCAGACAATTTTTGTAAAGGGAAGGCCAGCATGGCAATGTTTATTTACGACACAAATATTGCGGCGTGGACCGAGAGTGGGGCTCTCAAAAAATAATTCACAGAATGAATACTTCTTTTTCTAACAACGCTTGCTGGTTTGGAAAGATATATTGTAAGGAAAATGTTTTGTTTTCTTCCCCAAGTAATGGTGGATTGTCCCCTAAAAAGGTAAAGGTTGATAATTTGTTCCATGAACTCTGAAACCACATATGCAGCCTAATAACTTTTGCTACACTCATGGACTAAGGACATCTCCAACGCGGCCGCTCAAATCGGACTCACTAGACGCGTCTGCGGACATGGATATGGGAGCCGATTATCCAACTGTATATCTCAAATGTCCGCCTCTGAAATAAAAAAATAGTGTATTTCAACAACGTTCCTCAAATGGCAGCGCTCAGCTAAATAGCCTTCCATCAAACATGCCAAATATTATTCCGCCAACTACATGATGCCCTTAAAGAAACTACGTGATTAATTAGTAGTCGATTTTTGTTTGGCAGGAAGCTACTAATCTTGGTGCTTCTAGCGTAGCTTCCGCCAAATCTAGTAGCCAAGTAGCCTACTTTCGTCAAATCTTGTAGCATATGAAGAAAATAAAGTGAAACAAAGTGATTTGTGGCTTCCGCGAACTTCAGACATGTTATCCGCCATAGCCAAGCATGCTAATCATCTTCCGCCAAACCCAAATAACAATGCATCCCAGCGGCGGCCTTCCGCCAAACCCAAATAGCAACGCATCCCCAGCGGAGAGAGGGGTACGTGGTGGCTGTTGATTGGCCAGAAGGATGTTCGGACTCTCCCAGAACTTCTCCGGGTTTGCTTCCGGTTTGCGAGAATTCAGAAAAGCGGTCGCGTCGACGAACGAATACTGATCCATGTTGGATGGCCAATTACGACAGCTCTGTCCAGACATATGCTAGCATTTTGAGGGTTGCCGTTGAAGATTTTTTTTTGCATAGAGGTTGCCGTTGGAGATGCGACCTTATAGAATGAGGTATCATGCCAAAATCCCCGTAGGTCTATGACATCCTCTCCGTGGATCTAGGATATTCACACCCTAAAAGTACTATGAAGAAAATTGTCTTTCCTGAGTATATTTCATAGCCTTTGATTTGCGCATAGAGGAAAAAAATCGGCAAAAAAAGTTGACAAAGCATGTCTTTCGCAAATGTTTTTTGTAAGACACTTGCCAAAGAATAAAAAAAAATAAAAAAATGCATGTGTTAATTTGGATTTTCAATAGCAACATGTTGAATTTTGCTTTTATTTACAAAGCTGGAAATATATATGAGTATCCAAATCTAGTTTTTTTCTTGAAGTTATAGCCCAACTTTTATGTACATGTAGTTCAAAATTGAATATTGCCCCGTAAATAGCTAGAAATACAATTAATGTCTTAAAATTAGCAAATGGTTCCACAAAATGTCAGTAGTGATGTAATTAATATGTTTAATGAGGAAAATTAGGGATGTTTTACATAAAAAAATCCTACTATTTTAAGGCATTAACTGCATTTATGGGCATTTTATGGACATCGAGATATAGGGATTCCACTTTATTTATCCATGTTAAAAAAAATCAAGTGGCCAGCTTGATAAGCTACCAATAAAAAAAGAAACTGAAAATTAAGAATAAAAATGATTTTTATGACATGGATCGATGACATCTTCAAGCTGGCAGTTGACTGGCCGCTAGAAAACTGCTCAATTCCTATTAGATGAGACATGTGTCCAAGGATTGATGGCATGGTGTTTGGTTAGAGCATCTACAGCCGGACGCCCCAAACCATCGCTCATACACCCGCGGACGCGCTCGGTCAGTGACCGGACAGGAAGGAGAAGGAAGAACATGACCCAACCGGAACCCTCATATCATCCCTATATGTCCGGGCTGTCCGCGAGTCCTCATATCCATCTCAAATATGGGAAGGATACGAGGGCTCATGGACCCGCCCGGGCAATCCGCCACGTACGACGCGGCCCCACCCCGAACCACCTTTTCTCTTTCTTTATTCATTTTTTTATTTCTCTCTTCGTCTCCATCAATCACATGCAAGTGACCAGATATATGAGGAGAAAAATGAGAAGTAGGACTGCGCGGATGGAAAGATGAGGGCTCAAAACGGATACACCCTGTCACTGACCGAGCGCGTCCGCGGGCGTTTGAGGGGTCATATTTGCTATGTTCGGTTGTAGACCTGCGCGACCGCCTCCTTTTTCTCAAGGCAAGGCTAGCGCTAGGCACGCGCCGGCCGGTCCAAACTTTCAGCAGGTCAGCGTCCTAGCCGCCAGATACAATGATTCCAAGCAGCTCGATAAGGCTTCGCCTCTGCCCCACTAACAGCTTTGCCCTCCAAACCATGAGAGCGCGCACCGATGAGAGAGTGGCCAATAGAGTGCCGCTGACCCGCCATGGACGAGCACCGCTAACGTTGCCGCAGAATAGCTTGCTGGCCTTGCTGTCTGGTATCAGTAAACCACCCCCGTCGCCGGTCGAACTCACTGTCCATCAGCACGGTCAGTTGTGAATTTGCAGCAAAATCACCTCGCGCAGCACACCCTCGCTACCGGTCGTCATTGCAGCATACCCAATTCTGGCCATTGCCGCTGCCAGCAGCTGAACGCCCCCTTCCTCCCTCTTCATTACCGCGCGCTCCCCCTGGCAACCATGGTTGTAGCATACCATAGCCGGCTCTAGTAAAAAAAGGTCGTGGTCGTAGCATCCCGCACAATGGTTGAGACCGCTGAAGGCCACCGCGACGGAGACCCTCCTCCACGTACCCACTCTTGAGCTCATCCCTTTGACTATTCCCTTCCATTTTGCCGTCCCGGCCACTCTCAACACCCGTCCAGCCGCCGTGGATGTGACGCCCCCGCCACGACAAACGCGGCTTCCCGCCACCATCGATGCAATGGCGGATGGCTAGAGGGCGGATGATGAAGTCCCCGTATGAGGTGCTCAACATGGAAGCCTTTGGCGCTTGCTTCGGTGAGGTGGTGACCAGGAACGATCCGACTCCGACGACCTCGTGCATGTTGTATTCTCATGGCAGGGGTTATCGGCCTCCCAAAATTGCATCGATGGCAACTGGTTGATTGGGGCAATGCGCGTGCTTCTTTCTTGTTCATGCTCAACCGTTTTGCCAAGTGTTTACACTCAGCAAAGCGTCAACCCTTGCCAAGTGTTTACACTCGGCAAACCGGCCAGTACCATCATTTCCGGTCCGCCCTGAGTTTTTCTCATTGAGCTCAATTTGTTGTTGAGTATCTAGGAAAACACATGGCAAATTCTTAGCCGAAGTGTCTATAAAAGAACATTCGGGAAAAGGCTTTGCTTTGCTTGAAGGGTGTATGCCGAGTGTTGTTTGCTGAGTGTAACACTCGGTGAAGGCTTTGCCGAGTGTTTTTCGTCCTTTGCCTAGTGTATTTGATACTCGACAAACAATGTTTCCAATAGTGACGTTTAAAATCAGACAAAACAGGACGGGTAACCTGAGTTGCGATGAAATAGCTATGGTTTCACACAAGTGACAATGGATAACATATATCCTAATTTACTTTCTTTATTTATGGCTTTCTCCATATTTCTTAATGGTGTGAAACTAAACAAAATGACGCGCACAAAGCGTCAACCTTTTCAGGTGGCTCAACAACCATATCATCCTTCGCATACCATCTCGTGAAACTCACTTCACCTACAATATTAATCATAAATGTTAGGTGCGGCACCAAACAAGGACAGACTAAGCTTGACAATTGTTCGACTATATATGTGTTTGTATAATTTTGTGAGTCAATCTAAAATGTCAAATCTTATTTTGCCCATCTGGAAGAGAAACATATCTTTTGGGAATATCGCTTTTTCCGGCTCATCGTCTCACTCTTATGTATAGAGTCGAGTGGGAATATTTAGGTGTAAATGACAAGACATTAGCCAGGAAATACCTAACCCTAAACCTCCTTGATCCCCGCCATGAAAAGATTGAAGAACGAGGTACTCCCTCTATCCATCTATACAGAGCTTAATGCTTTTTTCAAGGCTAATTTTGACCACATGTTAGAGCAATAATACTCCCTCCGTTTCATAATGTAATGCCTATAGATTTTTACAAAAGTCAAACATTACAAATTTTGACCATATTTATAAAGAAAACTAGATACATCTAGAATACCAAATGCACATCACTGAATACATCATGAGTTATATTTTCAGAATGCACATGTTTGATATTGTAGATGTAGACAATTTTCTCTATACACTTGATCAAAGTTGGCAAAGTTTGACTTTCACAAAAATCTATAGGCACTACATTGTGGAATGAAGGGAGTATATGACATGCAAGTTACACAAAACAGGGCTCATGCATTAGTCCCGGTTCACCCGGTTCACCTGGACCGCCTTTTCAGTTTTAGAAAAAACAAAAGAAAATGATGGAAATGCCAAAAAAATAAAATAAAATAAGTTTCCCATGTGATATGTGGTCTAGTTGTTGGGAAAATTAACAAATATGAATTTCGACTTTATTTGCAAAATCTCTCTGGAATTTTTTAAAATGGGCATAACTTTTGCATACGAACTCTGATGAAAAAGTTTTTTATATGAAAAATCATCTACTCAAAAAGTTACATCCGAATTTAACCGGGGGACCCCGTTAAACATTTTCAAAATCCTCAAAAACCTAACAGAAAAAAGATACGGGGCTTTTAAGATCTGGAGAGGCAAAAAAATTCAAAAAATTTCAAATTGTGGTCAAACAATGGTCAAACTAATTATTCTAGAATATTAGTGTTACTAAATAATTATTTTAGTTTTTTTGAATTTTGGTCAAATCTGGTCAAACTGTGGTCAAACAGTGGCCAAACAGTGGTCAAACAATGGTCAAACTAATTATTCCAGAAATATTAGTGTTACTAAATAATTATTATTGTTTTTTAAAATAATAGTTTCAAACTCAAACAGTGAAATGTGTCACTTCATGCTCAAGCTAAATTCCTGAGGGTTAATAGAATTGACATCTTACTATTGTCAGGAAAACAACAAGTGCAGACTTGGAAACGAGGGAGAATAGAACCCGGAAGTTAAGCGTGCTCAGGCTGGAGTAGTGAGAGGATGGGTGACCGTCCGGTAAGTTAGATGATTTGGAATGATGAGGGGTGATTAGAGATTAGAGGATAAATTGAGCAGTGATGGGGGGTGGTGATTAGAGATTAGAGGTTAAAATAATTCAGAAATTTGAAAATCAAAAAGAAAATTAAAAAATTCGCAAAAAAAATTTCAAAAAAAATATCATAAAATTTCCTTTAGTCCCGGTTGGTAGGTGGAGCTCCAGGCTGCTTCCAAGTGGACGGCCTTTAGTCCCGGTTCGTGTAAGAACCGGGACTAAAGGGGGGAGGCATTAGTAACGACCCTTTAGTGCCGGTTCAAAAACCGGCACTAAAGGACCTTACCAACCGGGACAAAAGCCCCATTTTCTACTAGTGTGATATATTCTTGACATTTTAGATGTAAATGTTTTTCCCCACAAACATGGACAAATTTTGTGAGGTTTGGTTTTCAAAAATTATATATGAACTACATTATGAAATGGAGGCAGTAGTAAGATAGATTCGGCAACACGTTTCTTCACAGCAAATAGACTTATACCACATTAAATCAAGCTGTGTTCTATTATCTCAAACAAACTAGTCGACACATCTTCATATAACTAATTATTGAATCTATATGTTCTAACATGTGTAAATACTAAATATCTTGCCTAATATGGGGAGTAAATAATTATACGTAGCTATAGCTTGTACTCGATGTCCCCGCAAAAAAAAAAAAAACTTGTACTCGATGCCTACCCTATCATTGCTGTTCACGCATCATCTTCTTCACGAGGAGCTCCAACAGAGCAGAGGGACAACCTGTCTTTAGTTGTTCAAATCCACCCGATGCCATGAATGCTTCCAGGTTACCGGGAGAAGAGAGGAACTGCACGCATGCGGTCCTCAGCACGGAGCAATGATGCCGCTCGGCCAACGCTAGAGCAGCAGCCACGGAGCTCAGATCAACGTGCCGCAACAACGCTGCCTCGCAGATGAGCTTCAACTTCTCCAGCTCATACCTGTCCGCCGCGACGAGCAGCCTCTCTGCCATTGTTTTCTCGAGGGGCCGGGGAGGCGAGTCCAAGTATATAAACTGGAGCAGGGCCTTGAACACCTCGGCGTCCATGTCGTCAACGCGTAGTAAGGCGGTGTTGCAGCCGCCGCCGCCGCCGCCGGTGGTTGCCGAGGCGAGCGAGAGGTGCGCCTTGAGGACGGGTGATGCGGCCTCGAGTATCCGCCGGTGCGCGGGGAGCGTCTCACCGCCGACGTCGATCTGCACGTCCACTTCCTTCTTGTTCCAGATGAATTCCGCGAGTAGCCCGCGCATGCCGAACGGAGGCTCCACGACAGTAGGCTCCGGTGCGGCAGCCTCGACGTGGTCTTCGATACCCAGTGCGGTGACGGTGACGTCGCACAGGATGGTCAGGCAATCGTCCTTGAGATGCTTCTCCTCGTCCAGATCCTCGTGCTTGATGAAGTCTCTCCAGCCCCAGTTGAGGGAAGTGGCGTTGGAGAAGCGGTAATCTGCTTTGGTTTGTGTGTGCGATGGCTTGGAGGCTTGGTCGAGTATGCTCAGCTCCACCTTTGCCATGGTATCCCCGGTCTTTGCGTGGCTGGCATGCTCCAGGCAGGCCCGTCGATGGCCAAGGCCAAATTGGCCGACCGCACAGGCCCCCAAAATTTGGGGGCCCCAGTCCAGGTATATGTATGTGTGTGTGTATATATAAGGCCCAATAAAAAATGCATTCCCAGGCAGCCAGGCAGCCCATATACACGTACGCATGCAGTGCAGCCCTCCAGCCCGTAGCTTAGCAGTTTTAGCATCCGATCTAATCCCAATGACCTAATCGATCAGCGCTCGTGAACGACGAGAAGGCACACAGGGGCGACGGCGGCTGGGCGCCTAGGTGACGGCAATAGAGCAAGGCAACGGCGGCAGAGCAAACACGTCAGTTCAGCCTTTCGTACGTGGCCGCCGGCCACCGAAGCCCCACGGCGGATCATTCATCCCTCGCCGGCGTAATTCCTTGTAGACAAAACCCTATTTTTATTTTGCCAGCGTAGGCATTAGGCGGTAAACTATTTTTTGTTAAACAATATTTTCTAATATTTCATCTGGGTGAAGTCTTTATCTATTTTCTTAGCTATACAGTGCTACAAATTTCTAGAGTTTGAATTGACTCAGATTACTTTTTGTTTCATTGAACAGAAATATTCATGCATCCAGGGAGGAAGTATGATTCTGGTGCTTCGAAGCGTAGGAAGAAACAAAAGCTAGAAGAAGATGCTCGGACCCAAAAGGGCGCTCTCGATAAATTTGTTGTGAAAGAACCTCAAAGCAATTTTGAAAACCAAACTGTTGATGCTAATATTGATGATGCACATGGTGGTGATCCAGTAGAGGTTGAGGCTCACATTGCAGAATCTGATGAACATGATGATACTAACACTGTAGTCGAAGGTGATGATTCTATTCATGTTGATGAAGGTGATGATGCTAATATTGTTGCTGAAGGTAATGTTGCTGATAACATTAATAATTCTGTTCAACCGGATATATTTGATCCAAGAACTTGGGATGCACTTGTTCCTACAATGATTGATATTTTGGCGCAAAGTGGTCCTAAAAGAGACCCGTCTATTGAGCATGGTCGTACAGACAAATTTGGTAGAAGGTTTTCTGCATTATCATACACTAGAGTTCTCTCGAATGGAGAAAAGTGTGATAGAGAGTGGCTTGTGTACAGCAAAGATCTTGACAAAGTATTTTGTTTTTGCTGCAAATTATTTAGGAAGGGACATGTTAGAGGCCAATTAGCAAATGATGGCTTCAGTGACTGGCATCATCTTATCAGTAGACTCAAAGAGCATGAAAATGGCAGAGAACATGTCACAAATATGAACTAATAAATTTGCTCGCTGTTGCAATCAGGTCTGAAATCATTAGAAAGGTAAAAGAAGCAAAGTACTTCTCTGTTTTACTTGACTGTACTCCCGATGCAAGCCACCAAGAGCAGATGTCTTTGATAATTAGGTATGTTGATGCATCTTCTGGTTCTTTTTGCATTGAGGAATCATTCTTAGGTTTTTTGGATGTGAATGATACCACCGGGCAAGGATTGTTTGATGTTCTAAAAAATGAATTGAAAAGTCTTGACCTTGATATTGATAATCTGAGAGGGCAGGGATATGATAATGGGTCAAATATGAAAGGAAGACATCAAGGGGTAAAAAGTAAAGTTTTGAAAATAAACCGGAGAGCTTTTTATTCGGCTTGTGGTTGCCATAGTCTAAATTTGACATTATGTGATATGGCAAAGTCTTGTCGTAAAGCATCTGATTTTTTTTGGCATTATTCAACGCATCTACACAACATTTGCTAATTCTACTAAAAGATGGCAAATTCTCAAAAATAATATAACAGGAGTAACACTCAAGTCATTGTCAGCTACTCGTTGGGAGAGTCGTGTTGATTGTGTTAAGGCTATAAGGATTCAACTACCAGAAATAAGGGAGGCTTTACTACAAGTGGCTGAAAATGATAAAGATCCATCGACAAGTAGTGAAGCTCAATCATTGGCAGAAAATGATCTTTGTGGCTTTGAATTCTTAGTGTCAATAATCATATGGTATGAAATATTATCAGCTATTAATTTGATCCGCAAAGAGTTGCAGTCAAAGGATATGCTTATTGATATCACAATTGAGTCTGTAAAGGGCTTGATTTCCTTCTTCACCAAGTACGGAGAATCTGGCTTTTCAAAAGCATTGGAAGATGCAAAAAAAATTGCAATGGAGATGGATATTGATCCAGAGTTCCGCACCAAGCGTCAAATCAAGAGGAAAAGGCAATTTGGTGAGGGTGCAGATGATCCATCTATTGTTTCACAATCGGCAGAGGAGTCATTTAGGGTCAATTATTTTCTGCATATTGTTGATCAAGCTATAGTTTATTTAACACGAGATTTCAACAGTATGAAGGGTATGAAAAAATATTTGGTTTCTTGTTTACTTCAGATAGGCTGCGATCCTTGGATGATAAGAGTTTGTTGGCTGCTTGTGTTAATCTTGAAGGTGCACTTAAGAGTGGAGAAAATAAAGATATTGATGGACTTGAGTTGTGTTGCGAGCTACTTTTTCTCCAAGACTCACTTCAGACATCTATGGGCCCACTTGATATTCTGAATTTTTTGAAGAAGCGCTCCTTAATCTATCCTAATGCTGTTATTGCATACAAAATTTTGTTAACCATTCCTGTGACGGTTGCATCCGCAGAAAGGAGCTTTTCTAAACTCAAGTTGTTGAAATCCTACTTGCGTTCTACTATGTCACAAGAAAGACTCAATGGATTGGCAACTATAGCACTTGAAAATGATATCTTGGAGAAGATTAATTATGAAGATTTGATCGAAGATTTCATTTCAAGAAATACTAGAAGAATGTTGCTTTTTGGTAGAAAATGAGGTCAGTTTAGAAGTTTACGACGAGAAGTTTAAACTTGGGTAGGCATTGGCATTAGAGGTGTAGGTGAATGCCAACTGATTTTGTTAGAGTTGTGTCGAATATTATTATACAAGTTAGGTTACAGTTGGACTTGGAGTCGTACGGTGTGTAGACAGGATACGGAGTCGTGTCCAAGTAGGACACTTGTATCATAGGCCTCTCATATATAGCAGGGATAGACACACGATGTAACCTGTGCCAACATAATAGCACGGGCACGCGGGGGAGCCGGCGCCCGGGCGGCCGGGGTGCGATATTGTGACGGTGTCACGGGGAGGAGCGCCCGTA
This sequence comes from Triticum aestivum, assembly GCF_018294505.1. Classification (NCBI taxonomy): domain Eukaryota; kingdom Viridiplantae; phylum Streptophyta; class Magnoliopsida; order Poales; family Poaceae; genus Triticum; species Triticum aestivum. Next base: position 576,777,954 of record NC_057814.1, on the reverse strand, counting down.
GTCAGGCCCCGAGGATGTAACCATGATGGTGAACCTCGTTAACAAATCTCGGTGATTGCTTGGTACTCGGTAGATCGACGGAGTGCCTCGGATTATTCTAACAAGTGGTATCATGAGCAAGGTTCGAAGAGGCCGCGTGGTACGTTGATTTAGAGGATGGATGGTTATCAAGTTCATTGCGAAGACGGTGTGGTGGAGAATTGATCGAAGCTAAAGCTGGTCGGTTGAAGTATCTCTTTCGCGGAAGTCGTCTGGTCGCGTCTGGACGAGATTGGAAACCGGCATAGCAATCGGAAGCATCGGCGACGCGGTCTGGTCTGTGTTTGGGAACTCGGCCGAATCATGATGCAGCAACACGTGCAACAGATCACTCGGAACGGCGGCGACGGGATGGATCGATCCAGCGCATGCCTTGTGCGTGCGAGCACGGGCGCTGCGGGCAGGTGGCCAGGCGCTAGCGAAGCGGGTGGCGGCGTGTGCGTCGATGGGCGGCGGCCGAGGCAGATCGATTGAGTGCCTCCGATTATTCTAACAAATTTGAGCTATGTTGGATTAGGGGGAAACATATTTCGATAGGAGTTGGGAGTTTTAGATAAAAACTAGGGTTGGGGTTCTTTCTCAAAGTTGCACCGATTAATCCTATTTTCTTACACATATATATGATATATATGGCTCACATAGCAAGAACTTGCTACCATGAATTTATAGAGATTTTTAGAGCAATGGAAAAGTGCGTGTTACTTCTGCAACCTTATTCCAACCTACAGAAATTTCTCCACCGTGCATCCTCGTCTAGCGCCGCACCTTGCACGATTTCACATCACTCACCTTGCCTGCTCCATGGCCACTAAAAACTAGTCCAGGAAAGGTCGTTGATGTCTCCTCCCTCCATGTGTGCCACTACTGGTGCAAAGAGGTCGGTCGGAAAACCCGTAACCAGCCAAGGCTCCTGCTGTCGCGTGCCGCAAGCCATCGTCCAGGTTGCTTGTCATTGTTGCACAATCGAAGAACCACGCACACGACCGCCAATGCAGGCGGTACAATTGCTGCCACCCCCCATGTTGTGAGCCTCTACAGGTGAGGCCGCGTTTCTTGAGCCATGTGCGCTCAGCTGTGACCGGCAACACGAGAGCCGACCGTCAACGGGATGAGGCATAGACATGTGTGGCCGATGATGTCACGAGTCGGCTCCAACTGCCGCGTGCTGCAAGCCATTGGCTAGGCTGCTTGTCATTGTTGCGGCATTGAACCACCACATATAAAGCTACCAACGCTCGTGTTGTTGCTGCTGCCACCATGTGATGTGAACCGCTACGGGAGAGGCCGTGTTGCTCGAGCAATGGGATGGTCGACCAGCGACCGGTGACCGGAACGACCGGAAAGTCGGCCGGCAACTGGATGAGGCACGTGTGGCCAGCGATGCTGCGAACCGGCCGGTGATGGGACGCACTTGGCCAATCCATGCCTCATATGGGCCGGCCGACCCATGGTGTTATCCTTTGACAAAGGGGTAAACACGAACAATTTTGTTAGTGGATGGAGTTTGGCTAATCATGATCTATGAGAAAAACTTGGACATTAGGGTGAATTGGTCATGAAATCCTATTTTGCAACCAGCAGTTGTCCTTTTTATTTTTATTCTTATATGCAAACTTGTTGAAAGCCTAGACATTTTGATTAATAAAGTGATTGTGTGCATTACAAACGACAATGATGCAGAGACCGGGGTTAATCCCCTTTTCGATTTTTCAGTCAAATAACCAAGGCAACACAAGAATGAAAGATGCTTTTAGCTGAAAGCATAAAATCAAAAAGAAAGATAAGTATGTCGCAGTTTTATACATAAAAGATGGAACCCAGCGGTTTTTGACAAATTTGACCTCAACTGGGTGCTCTTTTTTCTCTAAATACTACAGTTACACAAATAACACACGGCGAAGGGACTCCTAATAACATTTCTATATAGTAATAAAAAATGAGTCATCGAGAAGCAAACAATACTACTCCAGCTAATCGGCCGTACGATATAGGCCGATGATGCTGACGTCGCAGCGGAGGGTGAGGCAATCGTTCTTGACATGATTCACCGGTGGCTTCTCGAGGCCGTCCTGGAATCTGACGATGAAATTGGTCCACCAGTCTGCGGAAGTGTCCTTGGACGGCGTCTTGGAGCCGATCTGCTTTGGTTCTGGGTCCCCTCGCAGCTGCTCGTGGCTGATGAAGTCGTTCCAGCCCCAGGTGTCGCCGCACTTCTTGAAGCGGTACTCCTCTCTGGTTAGACTGAACGCGTGGACTTCGAATACTTGCCGGGCAGTATGCTCATCTGGACCTTTGCAATGGGATTGATGTCCCTGACGCTGAGATACTCGAGGAAGACGGAGACGTAGCCCTCGTACATCTCGCTGGAGCCGTTTGGGCAGCACAGGATGCGAAATCTATAGTCGCCGACGTAGAAGTCGTCTGATGTCGTGTCCTGCCCGACGCCCAAAATCCTCTTGATGTCCGTGTAGTCCTTGATCTGGAACACGCAGGCGCCGCTCGCCCTCGAGGCGATGGTTGAAGTGTAGAGCTGCCGCCGGCCGGCGCCGCGCAGGGCGGATGGGGCGGCGGTGGAAGTGGAAGTGGAGAGCTGCCGGCGTGCGCCCCGCAGGGCGGACAGGGTGGCGGTGGAGGTGGAGAGCTGCCGGCCGGCGCCGCGCAGGGCGGACACGACGGACATGAGAGGACCAACGGGGCTTGTGGCTTGTCCTTGCAGCAGACGCAATGTGCTGCAAATCAGGAGGCACAATCGAGGCGATAGGTATGCAGCAGATCTCGGACTGTGACGTGTAAACCCTGGACACATGCACGAATATAATCGTGACTTGGCTACTGCTATCAAACGTCATATTTTATGTGCACGCCTCAGGAAAATTGGTTTCACAAAATAGATATCTCTCCCCGATTTGCATCACCGACCCATTATAAACGCAGTTTTTTTGTCTATCTGTGTTTCCTGTTCCTGCGTTGATCTCGAAAACCGCAACCCCTTAAAGATCGGGAACATCCAGCCAATGCCTGTCACAGCATGCAGGAAAGGCGGGAATAAGGCTCGCGCTACTTTTCGGCCGGTTGACCTTTTGCAAAGATCGACCGGCCGCGGGTCGGCAGCCGTTCTATCTCTATCTCGTGTTTAGATCCGTTGGAAGAGAGCGGGTCGAGGCCAGCATCCGTGGCTGGATCAACCGTGTGGGGAAGAAAGGATGTGGACACTGGACACGGCTGATTTCTAGACAAATCAATTGGTTGAGAATCATTTCGCCAACAACAAAAAAAGCTAAAGGCATAAAATCAGAAAAAAAAAAAGATGAATGCGGGTGTAGATGAGTCTGGACATCGAATTGAATTTTCGAGATATATCACAGTTTCATACGAAAATGATGAAACCAAACCTGTAGTGGTTTTTTTGACAAATTTGACCACAACTGCGGTGCTTCTTTTTCTTTGCTACTCCTATAATATATTAGTACTACCACTCATATATATTTAGGAAGGGCAAAAATGTTTGTATTTAGGAACAGAGGGAGTACTAGATAAACCCGGTCGATCTCTAACACTTTATAATCAACACAAATGACCCGGACCAAGCAATTCTTCTAACGGGTAAGACAAGGGGGATATCCTGTGCTCCGAAGGCTTGGGTGCTCCGGCTGCACCGTGTATAGTCCAACCGTTAGATACAAAATCCAGGGACATGATTTCACCCGAACGCCTCACCCTTTGAAATTTGCAAAAATCAACCCACAAGTATAGAATAGCTGGTTTCTCCAACAAGTGTTGCGCCTGGTTTGGAGGAAGATGAACACGAACAGATAGTAAGACTTCCGGGCTCCGGCGACGGATCTTGCCGTGAGCTGCGCTGCGACCTCGGGCGATCAATCTCGCTATGGTGCTTTGCCGTCTAGCATACAGCCCGCCCGCCCCTCTCGGACATTCTTCACCTTGCCGCCATCCCCTGCCCACATCCGGCGCCAGATCCGCCATCCGCCGACGCCAGAGAAGAGAACTCCAACCTTCAGGTATCCTTTTGAATGTTAGAACGAGTCCCCTGGTTAGAACCTTGTGTTTTCATTGTGTATTTTGGTTTTAATCCATCGCCCCCTTTATGCTGGTGAGATGTAGCCAATCCTATCTATGTAAAATGTGGTGGGCGAAGGAAAAATAATCACTGAAACAACTTGTTGTATTTTGCTTGGACTACATATTCGAGCAATTAGGAAAATAAAAATGTCAACAACCTATGGCCTGAGATAAGTACAAAGTAACTTTATCTAACTGTATCTGCATGTTTGCTGTTGTACCAAAGAATTTTGCTACCTGTTTCTGATCTCCCAATACCAAGGGGAAAGAATAATACTCTTGACACTGCCTTGGCCAGGGTGAGATTATCCATCAGAAAATGACCTGCTTGCATTTGAATTTGGAAATTATTTCTGCAGCAACCTGAAGGGCCATAGCCTCTGCTTCTAATAGGGAAGTGACATGTTTGCCATCTGCTGAAACAAAGATGTATGTACTTCATTTTCTTCAACTTCTATATGTATTCCAATGCCTGCTTTGGTTGATCCTGCCTTGGCCTTTCTTATTCAAGTGAAAAAATGGCACTACATTCCTACAAATTTAGCATTTTGGTGATAATGCCATGATGCCCATGCTAAATGTATGCTGCTGGACCCAGGAATGTTTTTTCTTGGCACCATACCATTTTCACAACTCTTTTTTTTTCTTAGTACATCTAAATGCGAATGCGCTAGACATTTTCTTTCCTACTTTTTTAGACTTCATTGTGCTACAGCTCTCACAACAAGTTAAAGTTACTCCTGCATGTAATATCTCACCTTTTTCTGCACCGAGCAGGAAATGATGGAGTCAATGGCAAGTATTCCTCCAAGTGCCACGTCAACTACAACGACAGGGCTTGAACTTGTTTGATGTTTTGCAACACAACCCAGCCCAAGGGAGCAGACATCATTTACCTTGGTTAAATACTGGATATGAACCTAGTTCCATTGTTGCAGACTTCTGCTACAACTTGTACGCCTAGTTAAATAATATCGCCTTGGTTGTAAATAATATTTGGATTGCAACTCCAGTTATGTGCTTCAAGGTAGATTTATGTGTTGACATGATGATATCACTGTCGTACTATTCACAAGGCATATATACATGATATCACTGTCGTACTATGAACTATGAAGTGTTGAGATGATGATGTGTTCGCTTCTAATTTGACAAAGGTGGTTAATACACTTTTGTTGCCCACTTTGCATTCTTGGTGTAGATTTTTTTATCAGTTCAATTTTTGTTCATAGACTTAGCTTTACCTTGTTAAATCAGCTCGCTGAATGTTTGTGTTGTGTTTATTTTTCATATCTTTGAAAATACATGGTCATATCTGTACTATAGAGCTGCTGTCATTTATATATGTTGGATGAAGCTTAAAGCATAAGCATAAAATGACCAGTACCTAGGTACATCATATGCGTCTTCTTTATGTTCCAAAACTGGGGCAGCGCATCTTTTGAAGCCAAGTTATTGGAGTGTTATAGTTATTTTGTACTTATACTGGGTGCTTTCTGCAATTAGACAAGATGGGGGCGTCCAGTTTCCATCCGGTACGTACATATTTCATCCAACGCCTCTGTTGTCCACGGTGCACCCGGAGTACTCTAGACATTGGAGTACACGATATGCTCTCCGGGTAAGACATGGCTCGGTGACGGTGACTTCGCATCGCAAGATCAGGCAGTCCTTCTTGAGATGCTTCACCGTCATCAGATCCTGGCATTTGACGATGGCCTTTGTCCACCAGTCGAGGGAAGTGTCCTCGGAGTTGGAGGCAATCTGTTTTTGTTCCGGACGCCCTTGCAGATCCTCGTGGCTGATGAAGTCGTTCCAACCCCAGGTGTCGCCGCGACCCGAAAAGCGGTACTCTTCTTTGGTTTTGCTGTAGGTGGGCTTGGAGTACTCGTTGCGCACTATACTCATCTGAACCTTTGCCGTGGTACTCCCGTGGTCGGCATACTCGAGGAAGACGGAGAGGCAGCCCGCGTATTTGTCGCTGGAGCCGTTTGGACAGCACAAGACACGCCAGAGCTTGTCGCCGACGATGAAGTGCCGTGATCTGAGGTCCTGCCCGACGGTCAGCTTCTTCTTGACTTCCGTGTAGTTTTTGATCCGGAACACTGTGGAGCCGGTCTCGCTCGGGGCGACGGTGGAAGTGTAGAGCTGTCGCCGGCCGACGCCGCGCAGGGTGGACAGTGCGGTGGTGGAATTGGGGAGCTGCCTGCGTGCGCCGCGCAGGGCGGCGGTGGAAGTGGGGAGCCAGCGGCCGGCGCCGCGCAGGGCGGACAAGACAGACATGAAACGACCGACGGGATTTGTCCTTGCAGCAGACGCAATGTGCGTCAAATCAGGAGGGCACAAGCCGATAGATATGCAGCAGATGTCGGACTGTAACGTGTCACCTCTGGACACGTGTACGAGTATAATCGTGACTTGGTCTACCGCTAACAGTCATCACGTTACTAGGTGCACGTCTCAAGAAAATTGATTTCATAAAATAGATATCTCTTCAGGAAGTCCCGGTTTGCAAGGCTGACAAATCATAAACAGACATTTCGTCGATCCGTTTCATGCTTCTACCAGAGAAATCCAAAGCCCTTGCTTGTGACAATAATGCGGAAATCGGCCATTCAATCATGTTCGTATACATTTTGAACCGAATTTCAACAAACTGGATGAATTACATGCAAACCGGATAATTTTCATCTAAACCAGACAAAAATATTTATATTTTGAACAAATTTCAGATTAAATATAGCAAACCAGGCTAGACTATTCTAACCTAGTCTATCGCCCGCCGCAGGGGCGCCCATTTCCCTCGCCAAGACTTTAATATGTCGGAAGCAAGCTAATCGGACCGCCGTGAGCCCCAAAGGTAATGCTTCAGCAACAGAGAAAGAATAACCACCGCAAAGCACGGATCAACGGTTAGTTTTGGGCGGGGAAGACGGTGGCGGTGGCCTACGCCTTTGTGAACAAGGATAAGTCACCGGTTGTGCGGCCTAGCAAGACAGCGGCAGTGACCTTCTTGGGACCCTAGCGGACGTGTTAGCTCCATGTCGTGTCGACGAGGCGCAGCCAACACGGGTTTGGCTATGTCGTCGGTTTCTTCGTCAAATTCCACCGCCGCCTCGTTGACCTCTGCGTGTATGACTTCTTCTTCCACCTGCATGACGTGGTGCCGCAATCGATCACGGCGGATGTCAAAGGTGGCTCCTACATGTCCACGTCTGCCACGATGCCCTTGCCGTCGAGTTGCTCCTCCTCGAGCCATGTGCCGGCGATTCGCTCCTTCGTGAGCCTGTGCTCGTCGAGGAGGCAGAGGTTGTACCTCTGGTCGTCCTACGCCCGCCGAAACAGCCTCCCGCTCTTGCAACACCATGTCGGTGCAGTGTGCCCGTGCCTCACCCATGGTGATGTCGGCATGGACCGGCGAGGACGGTGGCACCTACTCGTCGTCGGTCTCCTCTTCCATTGTCTCGTTCGTAGTGCTGGCCTCCGGAGAGCTCCTCCGTCTGCGGTCTTGCTAGTTGGCCGCAATGCCGGTGATCTCCTTCTTTTGTTCATCCAAGAGGCTCTCCCACGGGGCTTTGAAGCTCGAGGCCATGGCGGGTGTGGTGCAGAGAGGAGATAGGGAGCGGAAGAGGTGGGATGATGCTGCTGCAGGGCCTGGCATTCAAAAGACCAGCCGATGCCAAGCCAAGCGTTGAGGTCTTCAATGGTGGTCGGCAGACGGACGGACAGGTGGCATTTGCATGCGGGCGTCGAAGTACTTTCCTTGGCAACCGTGCATGTTTATTGGAGGGAGGCGGACCGATGGATGTCGTTTGAATGCGGAGAGGATGTGCATGCATCAGGAACTGGCGCGAGCGGCGCTCTTGGCCAGTGCGCCGCTTCAATGCCGGTTCTAGTGAGAGACCACTCTTTGGGCCGACATTAATGCGGTGTTGACGCTTTGGAGCGGCGCCGACCGCTTTCCGCGGGAAAGGGAGAAAGCGGGGGGGGGGGGGGGGGGGGGGGGGGGGGTTCTGGGTGGGCCAGGGTTGTCGTACGCCCGCACCCCGGATAGATGCAGGACTCCGTAGGATGTAAAAATATGTTCCGGTTAGTGCAAATTGTCCAGCGGAACTGAAGGGTGTTATTCACGGAGGAATGGAAAGTGAAACAGAAGCTTGGTTGACAGAGTAGTTTTGATCACATTGCAACAAGTATAAGAAGCTAGTTAATGGATGGGCACCCAAGCTCGTGAACAGTGCGGCCAGGAAGGTCTTGATAAAGGCCATCTGTCAAGCCCCACATATTCCTTTTTTCTTGAATACACAAAGATTGAGTATTTTTTTCATTGATAGAAGAAGAATTACAACATGATACCCACCTATTCCATGACATGTCTTAAATTGACAAAGAAAACCTGCAAAAAGATTGTTATTATTATTGCCAGGTACTGGTGGGGAGGAGATGAAAATTAGCAAAAAATGCATTGAAAGAAGTGGAAGGACATTGCTATCCCCAAATGTGTGGCTGGAATGGGCTTCCAGGACTTTCATCTCTTTAATCAGGCCATGCTCGCAAAATAAGGATGGATACTAATCCCCTACCCAGAATCATTATGTGCACAGGTACTACGTGGGAAATATTATCATGGGAAAGAGTTCATGGATGTTTCAAAGCGCAGGGGATCATCACACACCTGGAGGGCTATCTTACTTCGGCGAGAGGCTCGGAAGCTCGGATTGATCAAATGAACGGGTGAAGGGGATACAATCAAGGTATGGGAAGATCCCTGGATACCGGCAATTACTCTTTCAAAGTTATTGACAGGCCTTCACATGCTACGATTACACATGCTAGTGATCTGCTTTCATGAGGATCACCAAGGCTGGAATGGCCAGGTAGTAAGAGCTAATTTTCTGCAAATACGTGCCGAGGCAATTCTGCAGATCCCGATAAATCTTAGACATGATTTCTGGGCATGGCAGCCGGATAAGAGCATGGTTAACAGTATAGCCAACTGATGGCTATATGATTTTGCCACGTTATTTATAGCTAAGCTCATAGACGACAAATACAATAGTTGCATATAAATATGTAATATACTACTTTGTTGATACATGGTCCACCTTTCTCTCTCACAAAATGTCTAGAAACGCGGAAGCGGACTAGGAGCACTCGGCGAGGCAGCACGCTGAAATCAAGCGAACCAGGAGCACTCGGCATGAACACTTGTTGAATCTTGAGAACAAATTTTGAAACGTAGAAGAATTTTAAAAAATCCCAAAAATTTTTGGAAGCGCAAACATTTTTTGAATACGTAATCAAAAATTGAAATCTGGTATATTTTTTGAATTTCGAAAGTTTGAACTTTTTTGTGTAACGAGAATTTTTTTCGAAATTTGAGAACATTTTTTCGAAAACTGAATATTTTTTGGAAACCCGAAAAAAGTTGAATATTTTGCATTTTTTTGAAAAAAAGAAGTAAAGAAAAAGAAATTAAAAACCAAAGAAAGAAAACAAACCGAAAATGGAACAGAAATAAATAAAAATAAAAAGAAGACGAAAAAATAAAAAGGAAAACCGGAAAACCTTGTTCAGGAACCTTCTAGAAGGTTCCAACAACAGGCCAGGAACCATCCAGAAGGATCCCCAAACTGGAAAATGATCCCACATATAAAAGAGCTAACTAGGCCGACCCATTTACTATCGAACATGTGCGGTAGGTCGACAACTTGCGGCAGAATGCGGCGAATAGGGTTTTCCCGGACGCGTCGGGCAAACGGGCCGGCCCATAACCAGGCAACAAGCGATATTAAAAATGACTCGAAAAAGAAATGCGCACACAACAGTTTCGAACACGCGACCTCATGCTTACTAGCGGCCACGCCAACAATCTGACCTAGCTCCTGAATATGGCCAATTGAAGTGCAAATTTTAAAGTACAATGTACAACGACAAATCAATTTTTTTCCTTCAAAATTTCCAATAATTCTTGCAAACAAATGTAAACGATTTTCCTTAAATATATTTGAAAATCGTGAATAAATATCGAAATTCGAACAAACACTTAAAACCTGAACAATTATTGAAAACGTGACCACTATTTTGAAATTCCAATTTATTATATACGTTATTTTTTGTAAAATATATATTAAACATTTTTTTATATATGCTGAACAATTTTTAAATACAAATTGAACATTTTTGTGATATACGCTGAACAATACTTAAATACATGTTGACCAATTTCTAAAATATATATTGAACGTTTTTGTACTATGTACTGAACAATTTTTAAATACACATTTAACATTTTGTGATATGCGTTGAACAATATTTAAATTTACATTAAACTGTTTTGTATAAAATGTGTTTTGGAATTCATATCTTTGTTCTAATGATCGAACAAAATTTTGAAAAGAGAATAAAGTAAAAAGAAAATAAAAGAAACAAACAACAAAAAGAAATATAAACAGAAAAAATAGCGATGCCTACCTGGGCCGGCCCAACTCGGAGGGCCTTCAGCAAAGTCCCAACGTTTGGACGCTCGAACCCTACCCAACGGCTAGCACGAGCGCGCGGGGTCGATAGCGAGGAGTGGTGCGCAGGCCGGCGACCAGCAGAAGTGGCCATGCGTCACGCAGCAGCGGCGGCAAACTATCCTTGGCCTTGGCGTGTGAGGTGCCGATGTTGTCGGTTTGCCGGTGAAGAGAAAAGGAAAAGATGGACACTAAGAGAAAAGGGCTAGCAAAGACAAATAATTGAATTTTTATTTTTTGAAAATCTACAATGTAGTGATCTCAAAAACATTTTCGTGTGATAAATTGCATATTTAACAAGCTAGCTTGAAGTAGTTGGTAATCGTAGTAGCTTCAATCAAGCACCCCATGAAAGCGATAATGCTATGAGACAGTCTGCTCATCAAAAGAAGGACAGGGCACTGCAGGGTCTTCTGGACACCATTAAAGCTTTCATTATAGGCATGTTTTTGGGTTGTTTTTATTTTAAAAAGATTGCACTTCCATTGCATTTGGTTATTACATTTAGGATTCTATAAGAGTATTTGCGTTCATTTTAGTGTGTATGGATTATTTTGGTTTTGCATTATATGTTTTTCTGCTTCACACCTAAAAAAAAAAATGTCCTCCACCACTGTATGCAGATAGTTTTGGATGGCCGCCTTCCATATTCTTGTCCGCGGACTGGTCCCCAGTTCGCAGACGGATGCAGGAGTAAATTTACAGGCCAATGTTGGAGATGCCCTTATGACGAGTTTTTTGGACGTGCGAGCTCCACAAAACTAGACGGATTTGTGAATACTCAATAGCAAATGTTATTTCCTCAGTAGCTCACATGTTAGGAGTATCTCCTAACAAAATTCCAAATATACGCAGAATACCTTGGTATATGCGTGTGAATTCTTTTTCAAGATGTATTTTACATCCCTCAAAGTTTTTATTTCTGTTGCGAATCAACCTGTGATTGGATAGTTAGAGAGACGTGGTATTGCCAGTTCATCAGGGTTCAAGTCCTGGTACTCGCATTATTACTGAATTTATGCAGAATTTCCGGCGATGCCCTTCCAGTGGGAGAAGATGTTCCCAGTGACTTCGTATGTATGTGCGTGTGTACTGTATTAAAAAATGTTTTATTTCCGTTTTCTTATACCTCTCGAGTGTGTGCGTGGCTTTTGGTTTTATAAAATAATAACACCGTGTGCGTGGCGTTTCCTCCAGACCTCCATTTCCCAATCTTTTATAAACTCCGTGCGCGTGGCGTTTTCTTGTTACCTCTTTTTTTGGACTGAAATGAATGGAACGTAACACGTACATTTTCTTATTAGCAACACGAACTTCAAAAAAAAAAGCAACATGGAACACGAACATCACTTCGAAATCACTAATTGAGTAGTGCTCCTCGCAACGATTAGTCGGGGAACGCTCCCCGCGCGTCAAGTGTCACGCGCGGAACGGTCGGGAGGCTTTTCCGAGGCGCTCCGCGCGCTACATTTGTCACGCGCACGGCGTCTCCCGTGTTTTCCGGGTTCCGGTTTCCCTTTCTGGTTTTTCTTTTTTTCACTTTAGTCCTTATATTTTAATGTTTTGTAAAACCTTTTGATCTGTTTTGAGATCTGTTTCTCTCTGGTGTGGGCGAACCGTCGTGGAGCACTGTTCTTTCTTTGCCGTCGTCTCCGCCCGTCGCGGCCGCCGCTCTTGTCGCGTGGTTACGGCGGCCCCTGTCCCGGCCGCCGCGCTTGTTGCCTGCTCTTAAGGCGGTCCTTCTTTAGCGTCGACCGCGCTTCCCCGTTCGCGTGATCGCCGTTACCTACCGGTTGCCTTCGTGGGTTCCCTGTTTCCCTTTCTCGTTTCTCTTTTTGTTCCCATTATATTTCCGGGATATGGAGATTTATGGGGTAGTTATGGGTGGGGACTACCAACGCTATCAGATGTCAAGTTTCAACTGGGTTTTGTGGGATTAGTTCTTGATAATCATTGTGTTCCTTGCAGTTATGGCTTGTCCTTTTTGCCGTATGCCTGGTGGCCCGTGTTCTTCTGTTGATTCTTCTGTAGATGGGTTCAGTGTGGTCCTGGATCGGCGTTGTTGGAGGCGTGTTGTAAGAATATCATTTTATAATTGTTCAATTTTTGGCACACACGCTTATTTCTTTTGGTGCTGCTCATGCTGTTTAGGTTTTGATTATGATCCTTGTTTTGATTTGTTGTGCAGTATGTTCCGTGCAGTGTTAGAGCTCATCTTGCTCGTTACATCGAGGAGTGTAGTGCTTTAGCCATAAGGAGGGGTGACGAAGATACTGATCTTGCTTTTCAGTGCAATGAGGGTTATTTGTATGGTGTTCTGTTTAGTCATGGTCGGTTGAGGAGCAAATTCCATGGTCCTTCCTGGGAACGATTGGTCAGTGATTATGGTGTTCGTCCTCGTGATATAATGACCATTAGGCTTGAACATTATGGAACATGGATTGGTATTGATTTTTATCGTGTTGGTCGTGGAGATGCGTTGTCTCCTTTACCGTCTGTTGGTAAGGTTTATTTTTAAGGAAGTTTTTAACTTGTTTTATTGCACATGATGATTTTTCTGTTCCCTTGAGCCTGTGTAATTATATTTTGTCTCTTGATGGTTTGAGCGACTCCGAGATGGAACTTGTTGGGAGTTGTTATTACACCCGTGGTGTTTTTCTTAATTATCAGCAGATGTATTTCATGAGGTGTCAACTCTTTGATGATGTCTACATACCCTGTTGTCCTTTTGTTCACAGGATTGATTCCATGAATGTTAATGGTCATCATATGGTCAGATTTTTCTCCACTGTTTTTTCTTTGTTTCTGTTTATTTATTTATTTTTATTATCTCTTCTATTTATAGTTTTCAATTTTTGTTCTATTTCTGATAGCTTGATGTTTTTTGTCAGGTTATTCCTGGTATTGTTGTGAGGAGTTTGAAGGAGTTTGTGACTTTTCCTAGGACTGGTGTTTTAACCCTTGAAGTTACTTTGGAATCTGGTGATGATGATATATATGTGAGCACTCCTCGCTCCTACTTCATTGGCTTGGGTAGTAGAATGGTGTTCAAACAGGAAGGTTTCGGTGATTTTCTCCAGGCATCGTCTATTGAAGTAAACAGCTTGGTGCTGATAACTTTCAAAGAGCGTGATGGGAGGCTTGTTGTTATCTTCAATCTTCTGCCGCAGTGATGTTAGTTATAGCCTTTGAACATAAATGGATTTTGTTTAAAAATCTATGCTACGGTTTAATGTTATCTAGATATATGAAACGATATGAACCTAAGTGTTCATTGCTGTTGTATGTTTGTAGAAGAGGTATGGCTGTGCATCTCTTTTAAATATGTTTTTTGGACGGATGTTATTTAATTGGTGTCATAGTTATCAATACAGTAGAGGCACGTGTGTTGTTTACTCTGAGGCACGACTGTGCATCTCTTTTATGTGAGCCACGTGGATTAAGCAAATGAAGGCACGGAATTGAAGTCAGTGCAGGCACGGTCGTGAGGAGGCACGGGTATACTGAGAGGTACGTGTGTGCAGCGCCAAAGTTGTACGGGCGAGATACTATGGGTTTCATGCGAGAGGCACGTGTGTGTAGTACGTAGAGTTACTGTTGCTTTTATGTGAGGCACGTGGATTGAGCAAAATGGAGGCATGGAATTATAGTCAGTACAAGCACGGTTCTGGAGGTACGGGTATACTGAGAGACGCGTCTGTGCAGCACCAAAGTTGTATTGGCGATCACGCGTGCGGAGCACGTAGAGTTACTGTGGGTTTCATGTGAGGCACGTTGATCAAGCAAACAGAGGCACGGAAGTGCAGTCAGTACAAGCACGGTTGTGTGGAGGCACGGTTTTGAACCCTCTTGCTGCTGTCAAGATTCTAGAGGCACGGATGTACGGCAGTAGAGGCATCAGCCCGAATATCTGGTTAGAGGGGCTCGGTTAATGATGCACAGGTGTGTAGTCTCTAGGGTCATGGGTGCGTGGCACCACAGGCATGGCTTGAGTAGACACTTAGTGAGTCACGCTTGTACATAGGTCAGTTGCACACAGTAGTGTAGTTTTGTGGCATCGTGCAGAACTGGTGTACGGAGAGGAACCTGTGTGCAATAGCAAGGATGTTCTGAATGGACGGAGCGGTGTTTGATGTGAAATGGAGGCAAGGATTTTTTTTCAATGTGGTTAAAGTAACAAAGTTCTCGTCGCTTGTGACTGTGTACCGAATGATCTTCTGCAATATTTATGAATTGTTCACGTCAATGTTTAATAAGCATTGTACTAAAAGTTTACAACGATATCATCACATATTCTTGTAAATGCACGATGCATCTTGTAAAGGTTGAGTATGAAAATTATAATACAATATCGTGCGAGATATCTCTCGTTCTATAATCAGGGATACAATATATGCTTGCTCAGTATTGGGACATAACTTACTAATTGCATTTAGACATGCAAAACGTAGTATGCATTTGTACATGAGCACATCACTGTGTTCAAAGTTCAAACGTAAAATAGTAATACAATACACACAGCATCTTTGAGCAACAACAAACATATTTACAACATAGGTTCATACAATCTAAATTATGATAATAGTAGTTCCTACTAGTTTAATGTAGACATCCATTTTCTCGCAATTTACCAACCACTGTTTCCCTTCCGGCGCTTCCAGCCGCTGGAAGACCCCTCGTCATTGCTCTTATGTGGGCGGAGTCTTTCTTTCATTGGTTGTTGGTGCAGGTGACGTAGCCCGTTCTTGATGATTAGGATTCTACGGTACAACTCGTAGCTAACATACCCGTCCTTTGCCGCGTACTCAAGGTGTATCGGGGAAAGTGGCTTCCACTCCCAGAACTGGTGCTTCTCCTTTGGGAATGATTTCTTCATGTTCTTGTATGAGGGGTCGATGATGGCCGCTGCAAGGTCAGCCATGGAGTCCCTTTCTCCACCACCCTTGATGCAGAATAGCCTCTGGATGTTGACGTGGTGCTCGTTTGGAATTTTGATCCATGCACGGGCAAGCATGGTCTTGTCGTTCCTGGTGTCGACACTAGTGAAAGTTACCGCTTTCCGTTGCAGGAAGTCAACTAACGCCCGGGAGCGCTCGGATCTGCAGTAGTGGTATACAAGGACATACTCGCCCATGGCAAGTTGGACGACGGCGATCCCTTGTTGTATGTAACTGCTCTTACGTGTGTACTCGAGGTCGAGGCCGACGAACTTGTTCTTCTCCTCCTTTAGCCATTCCTCGTACTTTTTGATGATCCGCTCCACGGTCCTTGGGTCGTTGGTGTACACCACCTCGAGCACGGTTGTACCGTGGGTAGTGATGTGTTCTCTGAGTGTTTTTAGTTTCCCGTCGTCCATGGCTGGAGGTGTGCGGTGGTGAACTGCGGCCGACGAGAAACTTTCGAGGAAGAGGATGAAATGGAGTCGGAAAGTGAAAGGGTTATTTTGTCGTGCAAAAAAGGAAACCGCCAAAGAGCAGTTGCTAGTCACGCGGCGGTTCCAGGCGTAGAATTTCGGAAACAGGGGTTTTTTAATCTGTTTTTTTATATTTTCACTTGTCTTGTTCATTGAATTTTTTTATTCGTTGCGTGCTGCCTGCGTGATCCATCTTTGGCTGTGAAAGTAGTCGTGTAAACGGTAGAACACTCAGCAGATGCATGGTCGTGCCTTTGTTGTGAAAACATTTTTTTCAATTAATAATCTTCCTTGGTTAGGGAGGCACGATTTTTATGTTATTCGGTGCACAAGTGTGTGTTTAGGAAAAGTTGAAGTAAATATAGTTTGGACTTGAAAACGGAGTCCTGTTTGGTTTTTAATTGAGATATGTTTCACTAGATGGTTTGAATAAGTTTGATAACATGGCATTGCTAGAGGTTTTGAGTCACAAACTGATTCTTGTTTCGTTTGATTTTTGAGAATGAATCTTTTTGTTTTTTGGTTTTTTGAATTGTGAACTTTTCAAAGGATAAGAACTACATTTTTTCGAATGAATCATTTCGATAGTTCAAACAGCATTTGTTTCAAAGGATCATTCCGATGGTTGAAACAACAAGTTGAGTGTCCGTAAGAGCTACATAAGTTGCAAAAGATCATTCCGATAGTTCAAGCAAGCACATGGTCCATAATAATTAAATTACTCTACCATCCTAACTAGCAAACTTATAGTAATCCGTGTTTTGCTCCTGGAGGCATCATCATGAAACGAGCGTTGAACATTCTAGGAGATACACTGTTTGCTTCCATTTTAGGTGCTGGTTCCGATGAAATCTACATAATGCGATGAATGATGATGGACACAGAACGGTCATGGCGCTCTTTGAAATTGATTAAACAACGTTCTTTTCAACAAAGGATGCAGCTGATATGAAGTCTTTGAAAGAAGACTTTTCTATTACCATCCTGTCGTCGTTTTTGGAGATGTAGTACGATGAAAGAATGATGACATGTGTAGGTTCATCAGGAGCTTCAAGGGTTACCCTGCCATTGGTTGGCATGTCCACCCATCTCTTCAGTGTTGAGACAACGCTCCTCGGAATTTTCTAGAAGAAAATCGAAATTAAATAGAAATTAAAACTGTTGATTTGTCACTTGGACAATAAATAAAAGAATGTCTGAATATGGTGAGTGCACAAACATTAAGAAATTCCATATTGGAAGTAATATAATTCCTGGCACGTTCAGGTTTGTGTGTAAACAGATAAAACAACATATTAAGAGAACAACAGAAGTTTTGTTGTTTTAGGTTTGAATAAATAGGTTCTTTATAATTTTACATATAAGCAATATTACGTCAGTATTGTTTATATTACATATGAGCAAAATACGTTTGGTATTTTAACAAGGACAGTTGTAACCAACCACGACGTAGTCTTTGGTGTTAGTGTGATTCAATACATGGACAAATGGTGTGGCGCCCCCGATTCAATCGTACACTAATCATGCACGCAAACGTGTACGATCAAGATCAGGGACTCACGGGAAGATATCACAACACAACTGTACAACATAAATAAGTCATACAAGCATCATAATACAAGCCAGGGGCCTCGAGGGCTCGAATACAAGTGCTCGATCATAGACAAGTCAGCGGAAGCAAGAATATCTGAGTACAGACATAAGTTAAACAAGTTTGCCTTAAGAAGGCTAGCACAAACTGGGATACAGATCAAACAAGGCGCAGGCCTCTTGCCTGGGATCCTTCTAGCTACTCCTGGTCGTCGTCAGCGGGCTGCACGTAGTAGTAGGCACCTCCTGTGTAGTAGGAGTCGTCGTCGACGGTGGCGTCTGGCTCCTGGGCTCCAGCATCTGGTTGTGACAACCAGGTAGAAAGGAAAGGGGGAAAAGAGGGAGAAAAGCAACCGTGAGTACTCATCCAAAGTACTCGCAAGCAAGGAGCTACGCTACATATGCATGGGTATATGTGTAAAGGGCCATATCAGTGGACTGAACTGCAGAATGCCAGAATAAGAGGGGGATAGCTAATCCTGTCGAAGACTACGCTTCTGGCAGCCTCCATCTTGCAGCATGTAGAAGAGAGTAGATTGAAGTCCTCCAAGTAGCATCGCATAGCATAATCCTACCCGGCGATCCCCTCCTCGTTGCCCTGTTAGAGAGCAATCACCGGGTTGTATCTGGCACTTGGAAGGGTGTGTTTTATTAAGTATCCGGTTCTAGTTGTCATAAGGTGTAACACCCCGCATGTAACTTGCCATATTTGTAACTCCGACTCTTGCCATTTCCGGCTATGTGTTATGTTTTCCCTCCATTGTCGGGTTTTGTTTTTCGTTTTGTATTTTGTCATGTCATGCATTTTCATTTCATGTCATCATGTGCATTGCATTCGCATACGTGTTCGTCTCTTGCATCCGAGCATTTTCCCCGTTGTCCGTTTTTCAATCCGGCGTTCCTATCTTCCCCGGTGCACCCCTCTAGTTTTCTTTCGTGTGCGTGTGTCAAACTTTCTCGGAATGGACCGATGCTTGTCAAGTGGTCTTAATACACCACCCGGAGACTACCGGTCAAGTTTCGTTCCATTCGGAGGTCGTTTGGTACTCCAACGGTTAACCGGGCATCCGCAAAGTCCATTTGAGTATCCAGCAAAACCCCCCCTCCAAAACCAGCCCAAAGCTCACCAAACTCTCTTCCATGCTCTAGGTCGTTCCATCACGATCGTGTGGGCGAAAACCGCACCTCATTTGGAGTCTCCTAACTCCCTCTACCTATTTATATGTGGGCATCCCGAAAAACGAAACTGCAGACGAACCCTAGAGATTTTCCCACCGCGCCGCCGGAAGCGTCCGTCCGCGCCGGACAACGTCCAACCGCCGCCGCCGCCGGCCCGCAGGCCCGTTCCCGGCCCCCGCGGCCCGAGCTGCGCCCCCGCGGCCCGCGCCCGCCTCCGCGCCTGCCCCGCCGCCGCCGCCATCGCCGCCGGCCGGCCCAGCCGTCTCCGCCGCCACCCGACGCGGTCCCGCCGCCGCCCGCCGCCGGCCTCCACCGCCGCCCTCGCGCCGCCCTCCTACCTCCCTCCGGCGAGCTCCGGCCACCGGAGCCCGAGCGCCGTCGGCCCGAGCCCGAGCTCGAGCGAACAGCTCGATCCAGATCCAACTCCACCGTAGGTTGACTTTTCCTCGCGATCCAGTTTTTTCTTCCAAGTCCTTAATTTCATCAGCATGTGCTCCTGTTCAAGATGCGATAACTCTGTGCATGTAGCTCCGATTCGCGCGTATAATAAGCCAAATTGTTCGCCTCGTGATGCTCTTCATTTTGTTAAATTGCACCATGTTCATTAAAGGTCATCTTGATGCCCAAATCTTCTTTGGAAGAGGGCTAGTTGCTGTTATTCTCTGGTTCTTATCAGAACTTGGAGATTTGTCATTTTTGTATCATTTATTCTGTGCATCTTTTGAGCATGAGCTCTATATGTATTTTGAAGTATGCCATGCCAACTTTCCAGTGGTGTAGTCCATGTATTTTTGTGATCTATGTGGTGACTAGCAGAAGCATGCAAATTAGGTCCCGTAATAATTCTGTTTTCAGGGACTTAGTGATTTCTCTAAATCTTTCTCTGCTGTAATTTTGTTGCCATGTAAACTTGATGCTACAGAGAGATCCATGCATATTTTGGAGATGTTCAGTAAGGTTTTTTTGTAGCTTTAGTTGTAATTGATCTATTCCTGCTATTGGTTGCAATTATGGAGTGCCATAGCATGACTCAATCTTGCTCTACTTTTGCTATAAAATATTTCTGGTAGATTCTTAGCATGATATGCAATTTTGCCAAGCTTATTGTGGTTGATCCATACATGCTATACAATTGTTCTTGCCAAGGTTAGCTTCATAAACATGCCATCTTGCTGTAGGTATGCTTGGTTTGTCATGCATTGCTCTGTAGTGAGTGAATCAAGCTCACAAAGAGGCCTACATATTAATATTTCTGCCATGCTCTGTTTTCTGCTAAGTCTGAAACCTGATAACGAAACTTGCTATGTTTACATGCTTGTCATCATATCTTATTGTCCTTTTTGGCTTATGGTCAGTAAGGGACTTTTGTCATGTGCATTTAGTAGAACACTGACATGCCTTTTTTTGCTATGTTAAGTTCTTGTAGCATGTTGATTTCGTGCTCTGAACATTGCTACCTGATGCTGTTTTCTGCCATGTCCAGTTTTTCACTAAGTCTGTGAACCTGTAATCTTTTGCATTTTTTCCATGCTTGTTTGAGCTTGATATGTTGAGAACTAGCCGTAGCTCAGTGTTCATCTTTTGTCAAACATCTCCTGTAGATTACTGCCATGTGCTTTGTTGCTATGTTGGGGTGCTGTAGCATTGTTACTTGTTACATTTTAAGTGCTATCTTGCTGTTTATCGCAGATTTGTGTCGTTCTTATTTTGCATGCCATTTGCAAACCGTGCATCCGATTCCGGTGATCTTTATATCGATTTCGACCGAAATCATCTCATCTTTCCAGTGGCATGCTTGGTTTGCCAAGTTACTGCCATGTTCATCATTTTCCTTCCGGAGCACGCATATACATCGCATATCATATCTTGCATATCATACATGTTTTGCATCATGTTGCTTGCGCATTTCTCGTTGTTGATTGTGGTTCCGTTTGTTTGTGTTCTTGTCTTGGGTAGAGCCGGGAGACGAGTTCGTGAACGAGGAACCTGTCGAGTACGCTTACGAGGATCAAGCTTTCGACAACTCTGAGAATCTTGCAGGCAAGATGACCACCCCTCGAAATCACTTCTATCTTTGCTATGCTAGTTGTTCGCTCTATTGCCATGCTCGCTACCTATCACTTGCTATATCATGTCTCCCATCTTAGCCATGTCAGCCCTAACCATCCTTTCCTAGCAAACCGTTGTTTGGCTATGTTACCGCTTTTGCTCAGCCCCTCTTATAGCGTTGCTAGTTGCAGGTGAAGTTGAAGTTTGTTCCATGTCGGAACATGGATATGTTGGGATATCACAATATCTCTTATTTAATTAATGCATCTATATATTTGGTAAAGGGTGGAAGGCTCGGCCTTATGCCTGGTGTTTTGTTCCACTCTTGCCGCCCTAGTTACTGTTATACCGGGATTATGTTCCTTGAGTTTGCGTTCCTTACGCGGTCGGGTGAATTATGGGACCCCCTTGAAAGTTCGCCTTGAATAGAACTCCTCCAGCAAGGCCCAACCTTGGTTTTACCATTTGCGACCTATACCTTTTTCCCCCGGGTTTTCTAGAGCCCGAGGGTCATCTTTATTTTAAACCCCCGGGCCAGTGCTCCTCTGAGTATTGGTCCAAACTGTCAGTCGCCGGTGGCCACCAGGGGCAACTCTGGTCTGGCCTATCGGAAGCTTGGACAATCCGATGTGCCCTGAGAACGAGATATTTGCAGCTCCTATCGGGATTTGTCGGCACATTCGGGCGGCTTTGCTGGTCTTGTTTTACCATTGTCGAGATGTCTTGTAGACCGGGATTCCGAGACTGATCGGGTCTTTCCGGGAGAAGGTTTATCCTTCGTTGACCGTGAGAGCTTATGATGGGCTAAGTTGGGATACCCCTGCAGGGTATTATCTGTCGAAAGCCGTGCCCGCGGTTATGAGGCAGATGGGAATTTGTTAATGTCCGGTTGTAGATAACTTGTCACTTGACCCAATTAAAATACACCAAGCGCGTGTGTAACCGTGATGGTCTCTTCTCGGCGGAGTCCGGGAAGTGAACACGGTCTGTGTTATGTCTGACGTAAGTAGGTGTTCAGGACCTCTTCTTGGTCATTGCTAGATGACGTCCGTTCCGTTGCTTCTCTTCTCGCTCTCATTTGCGCAAGGTAGCCACCATATATGCTTTTGCCGCTGTAGCTCCACCTCTTTGCACCATCCCTTCCTATAAGCTTAAATAGTCTTGATCTCGCGGGTGTGAGATTGCTGAGTCCCCGTGACTCACAGATTCTACCAAACAGTTGCAGGTGCCGACGATGCCAGTGCAGACGATGGCGTCGATCTCAAGTGGGAGTTTGACGAGGAACGTGGTCGTTACTATGTGTCTTTTCCTGATGATCAGTAGTGGAGCCCAGTTGGGACGATCGGGGATCTAGCATGTGGGGTTGTCTTATTTTCATCTGGATTTTGACCGTAGTCGGTCTATATGATTGTATTTTGGGTGATGTATGAATGATATTTATGTATTGTGTGAAGTGGCGATTGTAAGCCGACTCTTTATCCCATTCTTGTTCATTACATGGGATTGTGTGAAGATGACCCTTCTTGCGACAAAACCACTATGCGGTTATGCCTCTAAGTCGTGCCTCGACACGTGGGAGATATAGCCGCATCGTGGGCGTTACAAGTTGGTAATCAGAGCCATCCCCGACTTAGGAGCCCCCTGCTTGATCGAATCGCTGGCGTTGTTGAGTCTAGAACAAAATGTTTTGAGTCTTAGGATTATATATATCGGAGAGTAGGATTCTTTTTACTCCTCAGTCCCTTCGTCGCTCTGGTGAGGTCTCCTGACGTAGAAGTTTTGACTACTCTCCTCAAATTTCACTAAAAATTTTTTTAGGATCACGCGGGTATCTTGGAATCGTTCCGATGGATTTGTGACGAGAACATTGTTCTTGGTGCCTCCTGTCATTTAGGGGTTGTGGCAGTGTCCCAGGGAGTTGAGCTCTGAGGTGTTGTCGTCACAATTTTATCATTGCAGTTCTGGAATACCTGAGTTTCGCCGACATCGAAATCTCTTTTATGCGGTTGTTGGTGAGATCACCTCGACGCCACCCAGTACTGGGGCGGGAGTTCGGGAGTATTGCCATAACTTGTATAACGGATGTTTTTCGAAGGTTGAGGTAAACGATTTCCGAAGGTTTCTTGGTTATGTGTTGACGGATGGATACAGCTGGATCTAGGGATTGCTAGTTTGGGTGATATATATTTGTGTCCCCTGTATTCCCTACACCAGATTGCATAACCAGAAAGTTTCGGGAGTTTATAAGTGGGAATTCTAGTAGCCTTAGGATATCTTTCCGACAGACGCATGATATGAGATTGGGGTTCGACGTCTAGTGGTCCGCCTGTACACGGTTGATTTTACAGTGGTCTCGTAGTGTCTTAAAGAGTCCATGGCTTTGCCGACTCGGGGACGCTTCGTATGTCATGTGCACAGCCTTGTACATGATGGTGCTGTACGATTGAGCCCGTGTGGGCCCCACCACGAAAACTTCGGACGAAATATCTATCATATGTTTGTTCCGGCTTATTTTGCAAGCCAATACTTTGTTTTATTTTGTATTGTGGTATTCGAGTTGCTTCGAATTCATATGTTCATTCCATATCTTTTCAAGTGGCTTCTCAACTTATGGAAGTTTGATCATATCGAAATGGACTTCGTGACTGGATTTCCCAAGTCCAAGCGCGGAAATGATGCTATCTTCGTTGTCATCGACAAGCTCTCTAAAGTGGCTCATTTCCTTCGTATCAAAGAATCCATCACAGCAGCTCAGCTGGCAGAGCTTTACTCCTCCAGAATTGTCTCCTTGCACGGCATTCCACAATTGATTTCTTCAGATCGTGGAAGCATCTTCACCTCTAAGTTCTGGGACTCCTTCCAGAAGGCCATGGGCACAAACATTCGCTTCAGCACAGCTTTTCATCCTCAAACTAGTGGCCAAGTCGAGCGAGTCAATCAAATTCTTGAAGATATGCTCAGGGCTTGTGTCATTTCCTTTGGCATGAAATGGGAAGATTGTCTTCCTTATGCTGAATTCTCCTACAACAACAGCTTCCAAGTGAGTTCGGGCAAGGCCCCATTCGAGATTCTCTATGGCAAAAAGTGCCGTACTCCTCTCAATTGGTCAGAGACTGGTGAACGCCAACTTCTTGGCAATGACTTAATCACTGAAGCTGAAGAAATGTGTAAAGTCTCCGTGATAATCTCAAAGCCGCGCAATCGCGTCAGAAGAGCTACTATGATAGTAAGCATCGTGATTTGGCTTTCGAGATCGGAGACCATGTCTACCTCCGCGTCTCTCCAATGAAAGGCACTCGTCGCTTCGGTATCAAAGGGAAGCTTGCCCCTAGATACGTGGGTCCTTTCAAGATCATTGGCAAAAGAGGCGACCTCGCCTATCAACTTGAGCTTCCTTCCAACTTCGCGAACGTGCACGATGTGTTCCACGTGTCACAGCTCCGCAAGTGCTTCAAGACGCCTGAGCGCACCATCGACTTCGAAGAGATTGACCTCCAAGAAGATTTGTCTTATCATGAGCACCCAGTTGCTATTCTTGAAGAAACTGAGCGCAAGACTCGCAACAAGTCTATCAAATTCCTGAAAGTGAAATGGTCGCACCATTCCGACCGGGAAGCCACCTGGGAACGCGAGGACCATCTCCGTTCCGAATATCCGGAGTTCTTTCAGTCCTAGATCTCGGGACGAGATCCTCTCGTAGTGGTGGAGTGTTGTAACACCCCGCATGTAACTTGCCATATTTGTAACTCCGACTCTTGCCATTTCCGGCTACGTGTTATGTTTTCCCTCCGTTGTCGGGTTTTGTTTTTCGTTTTGTATTTTGTCATGTCATGCATTTTCATTTCATGTCATCATGTGCATTGCATTCGCATACGTGTTCGTCTCTTGCATCCGAGCATTTTCCCCGTTGTCCGTTTTTCAATCCGGCGTTCCTATCTTCCCCGGTGCACCCCTCTAGTTTTCTTTCGTGTGCGCGTGTCAAACTTTCTCGGAATGGACCGAGGCTTGTCAAGTGGTCTTAATATACCACCCGGAGACTACAGGTCAAGTTTCGTTCCATTCGGAGGTCGTTTGGTCCTACAACGGTTAACCGGGCATCCGCAAAGTCCATTTGAGTATCCAGCAAAAACCCCCTCCAAAACCAGCCCAAAGCCCACCAAACTCTCTTCCATGCTCTAGGTCGTTCGATCACGATCGTGTGGGCGAAAACCGCACCTCATTTAGAGTCTCCTAACTCCCTCTACCTATTTATATGTGGGCATCCCGAAAAACGAAACTGCAGACGAACCCTAGAGATTTTCCCACCGCGCCGCCGGACGCGTCCGTCCACGCCGGACAACGTCCAACCGCCGCCGCCGCCGGCCCGCAGGCCCGTTCCCGGCCCCCGCGGCCCGAGCTGCGCCGCCGCGGCCCGCGCCCGCCTCCGCGCCTGCCCCCCCGCCGCCGCCATCGCCGCCGGCCGGCCCAGCCGTCTTCGCCGCCGCCCGACGCGGTCCCGCCGCCGCCCGCCGCCGGCCTCCCCGCCGCCGGCCTCCACCGCCGCCCTCGCGCCGCCCTCCACCGCCGCCCTCGCGCCGCCCTCCTTCCTCCCTCCGGCGAGCTCCGGCCACCGGAGCCCGAGCGCCGTCGGCCCGAGCCCGAGCTCGAGCGAACAGCTCGATCCAGATCCAACTCCACCGTACGTTGACTTTTTCTCGCGATCCAGTTTTTTCTTCTAAGTCCTTAATTTCATCAGCATGTGCTCCTGTTCAAGATGCGATAACTCTGTGCATGTAGCTCCGATTCACGCGTATAATATGCAAAATGGTTCGTCTCGTGATGCTCTTCATTTTGTTCAATTGCACCATGTTCATTAGAGGTCATCTTGATGCCCAAATCTTCGTTGGAAGAGGGCTAGTTGCTGTTATTCTCTGGTTCTTATCAGAACTTGGAGATTTGTCATTTTTGTATCATTTATTCTGTGCATCTTTTGAGCATGAGCTCTATATGTGTTTTGAAGTATGCCATGCCATCTTTCCAGTGGTGTAGTCCATGTATTTTTGTGATCTATGTGGTGACTAGCAGAAGCATGCAAAGTAGGTCCCGTAATAATTCTGTTTTCAGGGACTTAGTGATTTCTCTAAGTCTTTCTCTGCTGTAATTTTGTTGCCATGTAAACTTGATGCTACAGAGAGATCCATGCATATTTTGGAGATGTTCAGTAAGGTTGTTTTGTAGCTTTAGTTGTAATTGATCCATTCCTACAATTGGTTGCAATTATGCAGTGCCATAGCATGACTCAATCTTGCTCTACTTTTGCTATAAAATATTTCTGGCAGATTCTTAGCATGATATGTTAAGTTCCTGTAGCATGTTGATTTCTTGCTCTGAACATTGCTACCTGATGCTGTTTTCTGCCATGTCCAATTTGTCACTAAGTCTGTGAACCTGTAATCTTTTGCATTTTTGCCATGCTTGTTTGAGCTTGATATGTTGAGAACTAGCCGTAGCTCAGTGTTCATCTTTTGTCAAGCATCTCCTGTAGATTACTGCCATGTGCTTTGTTGCTATGTTGGGGTGCTGTAGCATTGTTACTTGTTACATTTTAAGTGCTATCTTGCTGTTTATCGCAGATTCGTGTCATTCTTGTTTTGCTTGCCATTTGCAAACCGTGCATCCGATTCCGGTGATATTTATATCGATTTCGACCGAAATCATATCATCTTTCCAGTGGCATGCTTGGTTTGCCAAGTTACTGCCATGTTCATCATTTTCCTTCCGGAGCACGCATATACATCGCATATCATATCTTGCATATCATACATGTTTTGCATCATGTTGCTTGCGCATTTCTCGTTGTTGATTGTGGTTCCGTTTGTTTGTGTTCTTGTCTTGGGTAGAGCCGGGAGACGAGTTCGTGAACGAGGAACCTGTCGAGTACGCTTACGAGGATCAAGCTTTCGACAACTCTGAGAATCTTGCAGGCAAGATGACCACCCCTCGAAATCACTTCTATCTTTGCTATGCTAGTTGTTCGCTCTATTGCCATGCTCGCTACCTATCACTTGCTATATCATGTCTCCCATCTTAGCCATGTCAGCCCTAACCATCCTTTCCTAGCAAACCGTTGTTTGGCTATGTTACCGCTTTTGCTCAGCCCCTCTTATAGCGTTGCTAGTTGCAGGTGAAGTTGAAGTTTGTTCCATGTCGGAACATGGATATGTTGGGATATCACAATATCTCTTATTTAATTAATGCATCTATATATTTGGTAAAGGGTGGAAGGCTCGGCCTTATGCCTGGTGTTTTGTTCCACTCTTGCCGCCCTAGTTACTGTTATACCGGGATTATGTTCCTTGAGTTTGCGTTCCTTACGCGGTCGGGTGAATTATGGGACCCCCTTGACAGTTCGCCTTGAATAGAACTCCTCCAGCAAGGCCCAACCTTGGTTTTACCATTTGCGACCTATACCTTTTTCCCCCGGGTTTTCTAGAGCCCGAGGGTCATCTTTATTTTAAACCCCCGGGCCAGTGCTCCTCTGAGTATTGGTCCAAACTGTCAGTCGCCGGTGGCCACCAGGGGCAACTCTAGTCTGGCCTATCGGAAGCTTGGACAATCCGGTGTGCCCTGAGAACGAGATATGTGCAGCTCCTATCGGGATTTGTCGGCACATTCGGGCGGCTTTGCTGGTCTTGTTTTACCATTGTCGAGATGTCTTGTAGACCGGGATTCCGAGACTGATCGGGTCTTTCCGGGAAAAGGTTTATCCTTCGTTGACCGTGAGAGCTTATGATGGGCTAAGTTGGGACACCCCTGCAGGGTATTATCTGTCGAAAGCCGTGCCCGCGGTTATGAGGCAGATGGGAATTTGTTAATGTCCGGTTGTAGATAACTTGTCACTTGACCCAATTAAAATACACCAAGCGCGTGTGTACCCGTGATGGTCTCTTCTCGGCGGAGTCCGGGAAGTGAACACGGTCTGTGTTATGTTTGACGTAAGTAGGTGTTCAGGACCTCTTCTTGGTCATTGCTAGATGACGTCCGTTCCGTTGCTTCTCTTCTCGCTCTCATTTGCGCAAGGTAGCCACCATATATGCTTTTGCCGCTGCAGCTCCACCTCTTTGCACCATCCCTTCCTATAAGCTTAAATAGTCTTGATCTCGCGGGTGTGAGATTGCTGAGTCCCCGTGACTCACAGATTCTACCAAACAGTTGCAGGTGCCGACGATGCCAGTGCAGACGATGGCGTCGATCTCAAGTGGGAGTTCGACGAGGAACGTGGTCGTTACTATGTGTCTTTTCCTGATGATCAGTAGTGGAGCCCAGTTGGGACGATCGGGGATCTAGCATTTGGGGTTGTCTTATTTTCATTTGGATTTTGACCGTAGTCGGTCTATATGATTGTATTTTGGGTGATGTATGAATGATATTTATGTATTGTGTGAAGTGGCGATTGTAAGCCGACTCTTTATCCCATTCTTGTTCATTACATGGGATTGTGTGAAGATGACCCTTCTTGCGACAAAACCACTATGCGGTTATGCCTCTAAGTCGTGCCTCGACACGTGGGAGATATAGCCGCATCGTGGGCGTTACATAAGGTCAAGGTACAACTCCGGGCCGTCCTTTTACCGAGGGACACGACTATTCGAATAGATAAACTTCCCTGCAGGGGTGCACCACATAACCCAACACGCTCGATCCCATTTGGCCGGACACACTTTTCTGGGTCATGCCCGGCCTCGGAAGATCAACATGTCGCAGCCCTACCTAAGCACAACAGAGAGGTCAGCACGCCGGTCTAAATCCTATGGCGCAGGGGTCTGGGCCCATCGCCCATTGCACACCTGCATGTTGCGAACGCGGCCAAAAGCAGACCTAGCCTAGTAGGCGTTCCAGTCCAATTTGGCGCGCGCCACTCAGTCGCTGACGTCACAAAGGCTTTGGCTGATACCACGACGTCGAGTGCCCATAACTGTTCCCGCATAGTTGGTTAGTGCGTATAGACCAAATGGCCAGACTCAGATCAAATACCAAGAACTCGTTAAGCGTGTTATTTTGAAGTAACCGCGGACGCCGTCCAGGGCCAGGCCCACCTCTCACCTAGGTGGTCTCAACCTGCCCTGTCGCTTCGCCACAAGATCCACTCGCGGGTACTGCTACGAGCCGACCCAACTTTAGTCACCACAGGTGTCATGTATAGAGTATATAAGTATATACCCGTGATCACCGCCCAAGTGATCACGGCCCGATAGTATAGCACAACAGAAGGACAAGAATGTAAGGCCACTGATGGAAAACTAGCATCCTATACTAAGCATGTAGGATTGCCGGTAAAGGTAACAACAGTAGTAGCAAGGATAGGCTATGCATCAGGATAGGATTAACGAAAAGTAGTAACATGCTACACTACTCTAATGCAAGCAGTATAGAGAAGAATAGGCGATATCTGGTGATCAAGGGGGGGGGGGGCTTGCCTGGTTGCTCTGGCAAGGAGGGGCGTCAACTCCGTAGTCGAACTGGGCAGCAGCAGCGTCGGTATCGGAGTCTAGTGAGAGAAGTGGGGGAAGAAACAATAAATATAATGCAAACATATGCATGACGATGC
Source organism: Triticum aestivum (assembly GCF_018294505.1). Classification (NCBI taxonomy): domain Eukaryota; kingdom Viridiplantae; phylum Streptophyta; class Magnoliopsida; order Poales; family Poaceae; genus Triticum; species Triticum aestivum. The sequence goes on along the minus strand of NC_057814.1, from coordinate 576,748,499 downwards.
ATGACATGACAATGAGCGTTGTTTAGGGGGGTGCCCAATCGCGGTGGTAGGTGATACCGGCGAAGGGGGGGGGGAATCCGGGAAAGTATTCCCGATGTTTCGCATTTTCGGACAAATGGACCGGAGCTGAAATGTTGCAGGTTCACTATGATAGGGACGTGTGGTGAACGAACGGGCTGCGTATCCGGATTTGCCTCGTCGTTCTGAGCAACTTTCATGTAGAAAGTATTTTCATCCGAGTTACGGATTATTCTATATGATTTTCTAAAGATTTAATCAGTTTCTGGAATTATTTAAATTAGCAGAAAAGGGAATTATGACATCAGCATGATGCAATGCTGACGTCAGCAGGTCAACAGGTCGGCTTACCAGTCAAACCAGACAGGTGGCACCCACATGTCAGCCACTGTTAATTAACAGAGTTTAAATTAAACTAATATGAGGTTAAATAGCTACTAGGCCCCACATGTCAGTCTCTAATTAGGTTTTAATTATTAAAACATTTTAATTAATTAATATAGGCGGTGGGGCCCACGTGTCAGTGGCACTGGGCTGCCTGGTCAACAGTTGACTAGGTCAACCCAGTCAACTGGGTCCCACTGGCAGTGGCTCTGGGGTGGCCCCAGGCCAGCCACGTCGGCGGCCGGCGCCAAAGTGGCTCCGGCGACCAAAACAACGGCGGAGGCGCTCGGGACCTCGCCGGAATCGTGCTAGGGGCGGCCGTTTCGCGTGCGGTTGGCACCGTTCGAACACGCGCACGATGCCGTGTCGGGTGGTGGTGGTGGCTCGCCCGGGGACGGCCGGAATAACCATCGGCGGCGAGCATGGGCGGCGACGGCATTCGGGGCCATGTCGGGAATGGGCTAGGGGCACGAGAGGGCGAGAGGAAGGGCTCGCCGGGCTCCTGGGAACACCAGGAGCACGACGGAGGGCTCGGATGGGGGCCATGGCAGCGGTGGCCACGGCGGTGACGCAGCAGGGCGGCGGCGAGCTACGACTACGGCGGCGGGGCGTAACATGGGCAGCGAACGAAGGGGGGAACAGAGGGGAAGCGGGCGCGTGCAGTGGGCGCAGGCGGAGGTGCTGAGCACGGCGGGGTGGTCGGCCGCGAGCTCTGTGAGCCGTGGCCACGGCGGCGAGCACCACCGCGGCGACGAGCTCGGGCACGACAGTGGGAGCAGCTACGGGACAAGAAGAGAAGTGCGAGGAGAGGGGGAAAGGGGGCGGGGCTCACAGTGAGGCACACGGTGGCCGGCGACAACTTAGTAGCAGCAGGGGGGCCGGAGTGGACGGCGACGGTGACGATCGAACGGGGAAGGCGGCGATCCGGTGAGGCAGAGGGGCTCCGAGGTCCGTGGCGTGGTCGCGGTCGTCGTGGTCGAGGACGAGGGGGGCTCCTGGACGTAGGCGGACGGAGGACGGCCGCCGGTGGGCACACGCACAGCGAGGCCGCGGCGACGGCTACGCCTGAGCCAGCGCGGCGCAACAGATCTGGGGGAGGGGGAGAGAGGAGTGGGGAAGCCAGGGGGCGAGTGGGAGAGGGGCCCGAGGAGGCGGGGGCGCTGGTGACGTTATCCTCTCGGGACGGCGCCGGCGAGGTGGTGGGGCGACCAGCCTCCTGTAGCGACGGGGTCGGCGGCACAGAGAACCGACCAGGGAGGGGGAGTGGGCTGGCAGTTGGCCAGGTGGGCCTGTGAGCTGGGCCGCCTGGTCCAGTGAGGGGGGGGGTTCCTTTTCTTTTCTTTATTTTTCTTTTCTGTTTATTTCACTATAAAATACTTAGGCACTTTCTAAAAAAATGTTTTCTCCACAATAATTACCAGTGCAATATTTGGCACCCACCGAACATTTTTGTTTTTACTTTTGAAAACTTTGGGTGTTTGTCACTAATTCATTTTTTTGAATTTGAAATGTTTTGAACTAACACTTGATTAGCAACAGTAACAAGATGACATGGCATCATCAGGAGAGTTTTACGGTAGCCTAATTATCCGGGCGTTACAAATCTCCTCCACTACAAGAAATCTCGTCCCGAGATTTAGGAGGTAGAAGGAAACAGTGCGGGGTATTCATCACGCAGGCGATCCTCGCGTTCCCAGGTGGCTTCATCTTTAGAATGGTGCGACCACTGGACTTTGAGGAACTTTATCGACTTCTGACGTGTGCGGCGTTCAGCTTGGTCGAGAATGCGGACCGGATGCTCTTTATAGGAGAGGTCCTGCTGCAATTCGAGCACTTCATGATCCACTGCTCGGATTGGGTCCTTGAAGCAACGGCGGAGCTGTGACACATGGAACACATCGTGAACCTGAGAAAGGTTCGGCGGTAGCTCCAGTTGGTATGCCACTTTTCCACGCCTTTCCAGAATAGTGAATGGGCCAATATAGCGAGGAGCTAGTTTGCCCTTGATCCCGAAGCGGTGAGCACCCTTCATTGGTGTGACTTGAAGATAAGCCTTTTCGCCAGGTTGATAGACCATGTCTTTATGATGACGGTCATACTGACTCTTCTGACACGACTGAGCAGTCTTGAGATTCTCACGAATAATGCGGACTTGTTCTTCGGCATGTTGGATAATATCCGGACCAAAGAGTGGACATTCCCCAGTTTCTGACCAGTTCAGTGGGGTTCGGCACTTTCATCCATATAACACTTCGAAGGGGGCCATCTTTAGACTAGCTTGATAGCTATTATTATAAGAGAACTCAGCATACGGGAGAGATTCCTCCCATTTCCTGCCGAAGGAAATAACACAAGCTCGAAGCATGTCTTCGAGAACTTGGTTGACACGTTCAACTTGCCCTTGTGACTGAGGATGAAACACGGTACTGAATGACAGATGAGTTCCCATAGCTTCTTGGAAACTTGCCCAGAATCTTGAAGTGAATAAGCTGCCACGGTCTGAGCTGATAACCAATGGAATACCGTGGAGTGAAACAATCCTGGACATATAGAGCGTTGCCAGCTGACTAGCAGTGATCGTTTCTTTGACCGCCAGAAAATGTGCAACTTTGGAAAGCCGGTCAATGACGACAAGAATAGCATCATTACCTTTCTGTCATTTGGGAAATCCAGTGACGAAGTCCATCTCAACATGGTCCCATTTCCATTCAGGAATAGAGATAGGTTGCAGAGTTCCAGCAGGCCTTTGATGTTCTGCTTTGATACGACGGCAAACGTCACACTCAGCAACATAACGAGCAATGTCTTGCTTCATATTAGACCACCAGAATCTCTGACGGATGTCTTGGTACATCTTTGTACTACCAGGATGGATACATAGAGGCGTATCATGAGCTTCTTTCATAACTTCCTGAGTCATATCCAGGTTTTTCTCTGCACGTGGCACCACTAGGCGGCCCTTGAAGTACAAAGTGCCATCTTCAGCAATAGTGATGAATGAGGGCTTTCCTTCTGCGAGGTAGCGCTTTATCTTGTGGGCTTCAGAGTCATATCCCTGTATTCTCTTGATGGAGTCCAAGAGATCTGGTTCGACAGCCAGGGTATTGAGCGAACCCTGGGAAATAACCCGGAGGTTCATCTTGCGAAACTCCTTAGGAGGGGGAGCGAGTGCACTCGGAGGAACAATATGGAGGTTCAGCTTTCTGAATTCTTCAACAAGCGAGGGCTGAACTTTGTGAACCTGGAGGTGGTTGCAGTAAGACTTGCGACTCAAGGCATCAGCCATTACATTAGCCTTGCCTGGCGTATAGGAAATACCCAAGTCAAAGTCTGCAACAATCTCCATCCATCTCTGCTGACGGAGGTTCAGGTCTGGCTGAGTAAACAGATACTTCAGACTTTGGTGGTCAGTGAAGATCACGCAACGATTACCGAGAAGGTAATGTCGCCACTGCTTCAGCGCATGAATGACAGCAGCAAGTTCGAGGTCGTGAACTGGGTAGTTCTCTTCGTGAGGGCGCAATTGCCGAGAGGCATAAGCAATCACTTTGCGGTCTTGCATTAGGACACAGCCTAATCCTTGACGGGAAGCGTCGCAGTAAATGACGAAGTCCTTCTTAGTATCAGGTGGAGCTAGAACTGGGGCAGAAGTCAACCTGTCTTTGAGTGCCTTGAAACTTTCCTGACATTTGTCTGTCCATTGGAACTTGACGCCCTTATGCAACAGGTTAGTCAGAGGCCTGACGATCTTGGAGAAGTTCTCGACGAATCGACGACAATAGCTGGCGAGACCGAGAAAACTTCTGACTTGCTTAACGTTCTTGGGAGGAGTCCAATGAAGGATAGCCTGGACTCGTTCAGGGTTGACGGCAATTCCATCCTTAGAGATGACATGCCCAAGATAGGTTACTTCGGGTAGCCAGAATTCACATTTGGAGAACTTGGCATATAGTTGATGCTCTCATAGCTTTTCCAACACAAGACGAAGATGTTCAGCATGTTCCTCTTCATTCTTGAAAAATACCAGGATATCATCCAGATAAACCACGACGAACTTGTCGAGGTAATCCATGAATATATAGTTCATCAGACGAGAGAAGGTGGCTGGAGCATTGGTTAAACCGAAAGACATGACGGTGTACTCGTATGAACCATATCGAGTCACGAAGGTGGTCTTTGGGATATCCTCTTCGCGAACACGGATCTAGTGGTAACCCAACCTCAAGTCGAGCTTAGAGAACACCGATGAACCAGCCAGTTGATCATACAAATCATTGATCCGAGGAAGAGGATACTTATTCTGAATGGTAGCTTGGTTTATAGGACGGTAGTCTTGGACCAATCGGTTTGTCCCATCCTTCTTCTTGACAAAGAGAGAAGGTGCTCCCCAAGGAGAGCAACTTGGGCGGATGAATCCTTTGCGAAGGGATTTGTCGATTTCCTCCTTAAGCTCAAGGAGTTCATGCGGCGACATCTTGTAGGGTCGTTTGGCTATAGGAGTGGTGCCTGGTTTCAAGTCGATGATGAATTCGACAGCTCTAGTAGGGGGAATCCCTGGAAGTTCTTCAGGAAAGACGTCGAGGAATTCACGCACGACGGGAATGTTTTCAATGCCCTCGAGTGGTGCAGCATTCAATGCATTCAATGCATAGAGCCTTGCCTCGGCATTTTGCACCAGATGAGCTTGGTAAGTAACTATTTCATCTGAAGGGTGTAGCAGATGGACGGTCTTAGTGGCGCAAACGATAGAAGCAGTATGCGCTTTTAACCAATTCATTCGCAGAATGAGATCAATGCTACAGGACTTCAGTACGATGGGAGAGACAAGAAATTCCAGTCCTTCAATTTCAACAGGAACGTCGTGAATAACCATAGATGTTTGACATTGGCCCGCAAGGGTGTGTACCACTAGCGGAGTGTTCATCTCTTCGTATTTAATGCCATGCAGGAATGCAAATTCTGCTGATATGAATGAATGGGATGCTCCTGTATCAAATAAAACGGATGCTGGTACTGAATTTACGAGGAGTGTACCCATCAAAGTAGCAGGCTGGTCTTGAGCTTCATTGAGATCAACGTGGTTGGCATGAACACGACCATAAGACTTGGCCTTGTTGCTGCGGGGCTGGTTGCTTCCATGGCCAGTTGCTGGAAGGGCCAGTTGATTCTGGTTCTGGTTGCATTCTCTAGCACGGTGTCCTGGTTGACCACACCTGAAGCACAACCCATTATTGGGAGTGGGAGCAGGAGCTCGGGGTGGTGGTGCTGGAAGCCTAGGCTGCCTAGTTGGAGGAGTAGGCAGTCGAGGTGCAGCATAGGTCTGCCTTGGGGCAGGTGCAGTTGGCTGGTACATGCTGTTGGGAATCCATATCTTACGCTTCTGCGAGGGCGGGCCCGAAGATGAGCCCGTGTCATGGTTGCGCCTGTGAGAGCTCTGGTATTCCTGCAGACCAGTTTCGACATTGATGGCCTTGTTCACCAAGGTGGCGAAACCAGCAAAGTCATGCACTAGAAGTGCGAGCTTGATGTCAGCTTGAAGGCCGTCACGGAACTTCTCCTGTCTACGGGCATCAGTTGCAATGTCCTCTTCAGCATAGCGAGACAAGTCTAGAAACTCCCGCTGATAAGCTTCAACAGTTTTGTTGCCTTGGGTGAGGTTGCGGAACTCACGCTTCTTCCGGTCCATGACTCCCTGAGGAATGAAGCGGGCACGAAAAGCAGCTTGGAAGTATGGCCAGGTGATGATTGTTCCAGCTGGCAGAGTACGCCTGTGGCTGTCCCACCATTGAGCTGCGGGTCCCTTCAGGAAGAAGGAAGCAAAGGTGACATAGCTGGAAGGGGCTACATCGGCAGACTCCATCTCATAGGTGATGTCATGGAGCCAGTCATCAGCATCCAGAGGCTGAGTTGAGCTGCGGTACACAGTTGGGTTGAGGCGCATGAAATCCTGCAGAGTTACTGGGGTTGGCTGCTGGTCCATATTGGGGCGAGGAAACTGAGCCATCATATTTTCCATGAATTGGCGGTTCAGTTCGAACTGTTGGATCATACCAGCCATGTACTCAGGTGGTGGTGGGGCATTGCCACCACTACCACGACCACCTGGTATAACCATCCTGCTAATATATAACAGGGGTAGTTCAGCATTGAGAAATTTGCAAAGACAAGAATCATTCATGATGGAACATGCATAATGAAAGGAGCACGATAGCTACTACATAGTAGTCGGCATAACTTACAAAAGGGGTCATGCATAGAGTTCAGTACACAGAGTTCAGTACACAGACTAAAACACCATAGGCCGCACACAGGCTCGCGGCGAATGCATCTAACACTAACAAGCAAGCCTACATCAGTCCCAAGAGGTACTCTGGAGGTAGGTGTAGCCCGAAAGCTGGTAGTGTCGCATCGGGAACTCCACGTCAGCAACCTGGGGTCCGCGAGTGCTCTGGTGTAGAACTTGATGCTCAGGTGGCAGAAGAGGACCAAGTGTGGGAGAGTAGCCTCCCACATTTGGCCAGCCGACACCCTGGGGCATCACAGTCCTGGCTGGGTAGATCGCAGAATGGGGCAGCTCTCTAGATCGGACAAAGGGGTGCAACAGCGTCAGAGCACGGTAAAGGTGCTGACGGGTGGTGTACAACTCGTGGCGAAGAGCTCGGTTAGCTCGATCTAGCCCATCAGCATGCAGAACCAGGTTCTGATGGTAGAAGGGCTCTCGGGTGACAGTGGAGTAGGCAGCAGTATAGTATCCCTCCGCACCAACATCAGATGCGATAGCAATGTGCCTAAAAGGGGAGGTGTCCAACTGCCGATACTCTCCACGAAGACGTGTCAGAGCAGCATAAGCAGCATCGTGGACAGCCATATCGATGGTCACTCCAACACCATGAGCGGTGTGCAACACAGTAGTGGAGTCATACTCCCGAGAGTAGAGGTGGACGATGGCACGGTACTGCTCCTGGTTAAAGTCCTGGTACTCCTCGTAGACGGTGTACTCAGGGCGCCAGCGATAACCCAGATAGGTCATCATCTCAGCCAGCACAGCAGGTGATCCCGAGGCACCAATGGCCGTCGTGTGGCGCACGACCTGCCTCGTGGGTTCCATCTGAAAGCAAAAATGTTTCAAAGGAGTCAAACGACAGTGTGTGAATTGTTCAAAATACTATTCTAAGAAATAACTATGGCTTATCCAACTATGGGGTGAATGCGGTCACGGGATCCTAGTGTTAGAGTTAGTAAATTCGTTTAACCCGAGTAGAAGAGAGTTTAGATTCCCAGAGTAAAGGTCGAGGAGTAAAAGATCCTAGTACCACCCAATGGCGACGTGGGCCCGTAAGACACACAACCATGTTAGTAAAAGTTTTTGCAATGTCTAGACTCGACTTCGGCCAAGGAGTGTGGAAGGGCGATTCCTACAGGCAGTCGGCTCTGATACCAACTTGTGACGCCCCTGATTCAATCGTACACTAATCATGCACGCAAACGTGTACGATCAAGATCAGGGACTCACGGGAAGATATCACAACACAACTCTACAACATAAATAAGTCATACAAGCATCATAATACAAGCCAGGGGCCTCGAGGGCTCGAATACAAGTGCTCGATCATAGACGAGTCAGCGGAAGCAACAATATCTGAGTACAGACATAAGTTAAACAAGTTTGCCTTAAGAAGGCTAGCACAAACTGGGATACAGATCGAATGAGGCGCAGGCCTCCTGCCTGGGATCCTCCTAACTACTCCTGGTCGTCGTCAGCTGGCTGCACGTAGTAGTAGGCACCTCCGGTGTAGTAGGAGTCGTCGTCGATGGTGGCGTCTGGCTCCTGGGCTCCAGCATCTGGTTGCGACAACCAGGTAGGATGGAAAGGGGGAAAGAGGGAGAAAAGCAACTGTGAGTACTTATCCAAAGTACTCGCAAGCAAGGAGCTACGCTACATATGCATGGGTATATGTGTAAAGGGCCATATCAGTGGACTGAACTGCAGAATGCCAGAATAAGAGGGGGATAGCTAATCCTCTCGAAGACTACGCTTCTGGCAGCCTCCATCTTGCAGCATGTAGAAGAGAGGAGATTGAAGTCCTCCAAGTAGCATCGCATAGCATAATCCTACCCAGCGATCCCCTCCTCGTCGCCCTGTTAGAGAGCGATCACCTGGTTGTATCTGGCACTTGGAAGGGTGTGTTTCATTAAGTATCCGGTTCTAGTTGTCATAAGGTCAAGGTACAACTTCGGGTCGTCCTTTTACCGAGGGACACGGCTATTCGAATAGATAAACTTCCCTGCAGGGGTGCACCACATAACCCAACACGCTCGATCCCATTTGGCCGGACACACTTTTCTGGGTCATGCCCGGCCTCGGAAGATCAACACGTCGCAGCCCTACCTAAGCACAACAGAGAGGTCAGCACGCCGGTCTAAATCCTATGGCGCAGGGGTCTGGGCCCATCGCCCATTGCACACCTATATGTTGCGAACGCGGCCGAAAGCAGACCTAGCCTAGTAGGCGTTCCAGTCCAATCCGGCGCGCGCCACTCAGTCGCTGACGTCACGAAGGCTTAGGCTGATACCACGACGTCGAGTGCCCATAACTATTCCCGCGTAGTTGGTTAGTGCGTATAGACCAAATGGCCAGACTCAGATCAAATACCAAGAACTCGTTAAGCGTGTTATTTTGAAGTAACCGCGGACGCCGTCCAGGGCCAGGCCCACCTCTCGCCTAGGTGGTCTCAACCTGCCCTGTCGCTCCGCCACAAGATCCACTCACGGGTACTCCTACGAGCCGACTCGACTTTAGTCACCACTGGTGTCATGTATAGAGTATAAAAGTATATACCCGTGATCACCGCCCAAGTGATCACGGCCCGATAGTATAGCACAGCAGAAGGACAAGAATGTAGGGCCACTGATGGAAAACTAGCATCCTATACTAAGCATGTAGGATTGCAGGTAAAGGTAACAACAATAGTAGCAAGGATAGGCTATGCATCCGGATAGGATTAACGGAAAGCAGTAACATGCTACACTACTCTAATGCAAGCAGTATAGAGAAGAATAGGTGATATCTGGTGATCAAGGGGGGGGCTTGCCTGGTTGCTCTGGCAAGAAGGAGGGGTCGTCAACTCCGTAGTCGAACTGGGCAGCAGCAGCGTCGGTATCGGAGTCTAGCGAGAGAAGAGGGGGAAGAAACAATAAATATAATGCAAACATATGCATGACGATGCATGACATGACAATGAGCGTTGTTAGGGGGGTGCCCAATCGCGGTGGTACGTGATACCGGCGAAGGGGGGAACATCCGGGAAAGTATTCCCGATGTTTCACATTTTCGGAGAGATGGACCGGAGGTGAAATGTTGCAGGTTCACTATGCTAGGGACGTGTGGTGAATGAACGGGCTGCGTATCCGGATTCGTCTCGTCGTTCTAAGCAACTTTCATGTAGAAAGTATTTTCATCCGAGTTACGGATTATTCTATATGATTTTCTAAAGATTTAATCATTTTCTGGAATTATTCAAATTAACAGAAAAGGGAATTATGACATTAGCATGATGCAATGCTGATGTCAGCAGGTCAACAGGTCGGTTGACCAGTCAAACCAGACAGGTGGCGCCCATATGTCAGCCACTTTTAATTAACAAAGTTTAAATTAAACTAATCTGAGGTTAAATAGCTACTGGGCCCCACATGTCAGTCTCTAATTAGGAACTAATTAGGTTTTAATTATTAAAACATTTTAATTAATTAATATAGGCGGTGGGGCCCACGTGTCAGTGGCACTGGGCTCCTGGTCAGCAACCCAGTCAACTGGGACCCACGGGGCCCACTGGCAGTGGCTCTAGGGTGGCCCCAGACCAGCCACGTCGGCGGCCGGCGCCGGAGTGGCTCCAGCGACCAAAACAACGGCGGAGGCGCTCGGGACCTCGCCGGAATCGTGCTAGGGGCGGCCGTTTCGCGTGCGGTTGGCACCGTTCGAACACGCGCACGACGCCGTGTCGGGTGGTGGTGGTGGCTCGCCCGGGGACGGCCGGAATAACTATCGGCGGTGAGCATGGGCGGCGACGGCGTTCGGGGCCACGTCGGGAATGGGCTAGGGGGCACGAGAGGGCGAGAGGAAGGGCTCGCCGGGCTCCTGGGAACACCAGGAGCACAACGGAGGGCTCGGACGGGGGCCATGGCAGCGGTGGCCATGGCGGTGACGCAGCAGGGCGGCGGTGAGCTACGACTACGACGGCGGGGCGTAACATGGGTAGCGAACGAAGGGGGGAACTAAGGGGAAGCGGGCGCGTGCAGTGGGCGCAGGCGGAGGTGCTGAGCACGGCGGGGTGGTCGGCCGCGAGCTCTGCGAGCCGTGGCCACGACGGCGAGCACCACCACGGCGACGAGCTCAGGCACGACGGTGGGAGCAGCTACGTGCAAGAAGAGAAGCACGAGGAGAGGGGGAAAGGGGGCGGGGCTCACAGTGAGGCACACGGTGGCCGGCGACAACTTAGTAGCAGCAGGGGGGCCGGAGTGGACGGCGACGACGACGACCGAACGGGGAAGGCGGCGATCCGGCGAGGCAGAGGGGCTCCAAGGTCCATGGCGTGGTCGCGGTCGTCGTGGTCGAGGACGAGGGGGGGGGCTCCTGGACGCAGGCGGATGGAGGACGGCCGCCGGTGGCCACACGCACAGCGAGGCCGCGGCGACGGCTACGCCTGAGCCAGCACGGCGCAACAGATCTGGGGGAGGGGGAGAGAGGAGTGGGGAACCCAGGGGGCGAGTGGGAGAGGGGCCCGAGGAGGCGGGGGGCGCTGGCGACCTTATCCTCTCGGGGCGGCGCCGGCGAGGTGGTGCAGCGGCGACCAGCCTCCTGTAGCGACGGGGTCGGCGGCACAGAGAACCGACCGGGGAGGGGGAGTGGGCTGGCAGTTGGCCAGGTGGGCCAGGTGGGCCTGTGAGCTGGGCCGCCTGGTCCAGTGAGGGGGGGTTCTTTTTCTTTTCTTTATTTTTCTTTTCTGTTTATTTCACTATAAAATACTTAGGCACTTTCTAAAAAAATGTTTTCTCCACAATAATTACCAGTGCAATATTTGGCACCCACCGAACATTTTTGGTTTGACTTTTGAAAACTTTGGGTGTTTGTCACTAATTCATTTTTTTGAATTTGAAATGTTTTGAACTAACACTTGATTAGCAACAGTAACAGAGATGACATGGCATCATCAGGAGAGTTTTACTGTAGCCTAATTATCCAGGCGTTACAAATGGACGGCAACGGATGAAAGTATCTCCGAAAAGGCGTTGTAGAAAGAATCGTGTCTGGTCGTAGGTAAGCTCAATATCCTTAGAGTAGACACAGCAGTGAACATGGTCGAAATCGTCAGAAGAAAGATCGTCGAGAGCTAGAAAAAGAAAAAGCTTTTAAAGTTAGATAAAGTTATATCCAACACGGGGTTAATATTATTCAGTTCGATTCATGCATATAAAATTACAGCGAAAGAAGATAAGTTTGTAATATAAAAATATAACGAAAGAATATAAGTTTGTAATGTTTGTAATATTAAATACCTACCAACTTGGGGTAATGGAAGCAGCCTTTTGTTATCCCGATATGTTTGTATTTCGAGATTGAGACCCTCGTCTGGTAGTTCAAATTCTATGCGGTCTCCAGCACGAAGTTCATAATCAGCCGCAAAGATGTTCCACTCACCACCGCAGAACTTTGTGTAGTTCGCCCTATGCTTAAACAAAGCATTGTAAGACCTTCCTTCATGTGTAAGAAGAGCTGGCTCTACCTGCTGTTTACGCAATTTTCTTGCTTCTTTCTTCCTCTCTTCAATGAATTCAGCGAGAAAAGCTCTGACATTACAAGGTACATACTGGAAAAAATAGTGCAAATAACAACCTGTAAGTATAAATTTGAACTCGCATACTATTAATGTTAAAAGTTTTCTTAAATTGGATATGAATTTTTGATAAGAATTACAGATAACAACATAATTGTATTATAAATTAATGGACACCGATTTTTGGCATATGTTGACTAATTTTAATTAGAACTGAAGATGCATTATAGTAATCAATGCATAGGCAGGCAAAACTAATGGACTATATTAATCAGGGCATAGGCAGGCAAACTAATGGAAAATGAAAACACAAGGCAGGTGTGAAGAAGTGGCAGCAGGGGAACCTAGTGTAGGTGCAAGGGGGTATGAGTGACAGTGACGATTTTTACTGTGTTGTAGGCAACTAATTTGTTAGTGATGCTTACTAACCATGCGGCTCCAGCAATTTTCATCAAGAATAACCTCAAACTCCTGGAGAACTTCAGGGTGTGGTTCGCAAGGGCCGCCTGGTTGGCGGCAGGTAGGGCAAATCATACCTAAATAATTCAGAAAAACTATGTTAAGAAAACAAGAATATCATAACAATTTAAAAACAAGCTTCAATGTGGAAGGTAGACAACGACTAGCTTCAAATATATTAGCCATATTGATGGCAGGCAACAACTACAAATTTACCAAAAATCTTCTCATCTACTCCTTCTAGAAAAGCAGTATGACAGAGTTTATAACACTTGTTTAGATTTTCAAATGGTTTTTATATTCCTTTAGAGAATGAAGTCGTTGTACCGGATCTGATGCTTCAATAACTATCAAATGAAAAACCTAAATGTAAAACGTAGATACGGATCGGAGCATGCTGCTTACGCATATGCTTTTTACCTGGGACAGAAGAAGAACGAGGGTTGACGAATGGAGATTTGGGTAGGGGAAGCTTAGGGCAAGCGCACACGGCTAGCAAAATCTACGAGAGAAGGACAACTTGGAAGCTAATCAAGAGACCCAATAAAAACTCTACAATAACTTTTTTGAAATGAGACTGTGTGCGGGGAAGAAGCACGAACCCTAGAAGTAGGCGGACGGATAAGGCAGATGGGTTGTGATGGGAAGCTTAGGGCAAGCACCCACGGCCAGCAATCTACGAGAGAAGTATGTCTTAGAAATTAATCGTTTGTGTGCGGGTTAGAAGCACGAACCCTAGAAGCAGGAGACGGAGAGGAAGCACGAACCCTAGAAGCAGGCGACGGAGAAGGCAAATGAGTTGTGTTGTGGCTGAGGGAGTCGGAGCTTATTGAAATATAAAGGAGATGGGAGAGAGCAAGAGTAGTAATGAGTGCTTCTTGTTTTATTTTTTATTCTGCGAAATGGAATGAATGCTGGTTGTAGATGGTGTGCGTGCATTTCGAGGTGTTATGGGGACACGAGATGTTTGACTCGTCCAACTGCCTCCCATTGTAGTTGTCCAGCTGTGCTGCCTCCGAGCGGAGTCTTTTACATGCCTATCCTGCCTCACATACTTTTTGTGAGGCACGATTATACATGCTGAAAAGCATACTCGTGCTTTTGTGTTTTAATTTTTTTAATCACATGTTTAATCAGATATGGTTGGGTGTGTCTTTAGGAGAGGAACGGTGATGATGTTATTAGATGCACGGTCGTTGTAGCAGGAGAGGCATGGTCGATACGTCGGGGGAGGCAAATTGAGGGGAGGCATGATGGTTCCTAATGAGAGGCACTTTTGTATCTGGAATGGAGTCACGGTTCGTGACTCTGTTATTGCAATTTTTTTTAAAGCAGTCGTTGACCCAGGGGAGCCACTGTTTTTATGTACGTTGGGTTCAGGCGGGAATATCATGATAGCCCACAGTTATTTGTATGTGAGAAGCATGGACGTGCTTTTGTTTTGGCAATGTTTTCGGTGGTATGCAGACATAGAGATGCAGGTCCGTTGATATCACTGAGGCTTGTCTTTAAAGCAAAGTGGAGGCACATGTGTGGCTTTTGTGCTGGCCGAACCGTGCTTCTTTTTTTGTTCAGTCCCCGTGTAGTATTTGTATGACAGGGTCATCTTGTTTGCTTCCTCTCATTGTTCTCTCGGTCAAAAGATGTGCTGGTGACCGATGGGATGGCTATTTATTGTTAGTATTCATTGTGCCAGATACCGTGCTAGAGTTAATCTAGGGGCTCCTCGATTACAGCGTGGCAGTCGTGACTTTTGAAGTGCATGGTTTCATAAGCTGCAGAAGCACAACCGTCCATTCACACTGTTCCCGATGCAATTTAATGGGCGCATGGTAACCGAGTCGTCTCTCCCCAAGGTTACGTAGTCGTCTATTTCGGGAGGTTATCGCGTCGTATTCTCTGCAGAGAAGTGCAGTTAGCTCCCGTCATCCTCGCCTCGTACGAGAAGCACAATCAAACTCCATTGTCGTCTCAGCCTCGGTTCCATGGACGACTTCAGGAACACTACTGAGCGTCTCTTTATAGATGCTGATGGTAATACCAAGCTCGAGGTGTTGTACACTAACGAGCCCTACAAGGTGGAGGAGATTCTTACTCTCTATGAGGAATGGCTGCGTGAGGACAGGTACAAGTTTGTTGGTCTTGATCTGGAGTACACACGAGAGGATTATTTTGATCGTAGTAGAAAAGTCACCGTTATGCAACTGGCGATGCGCGCAAGCATGTTCTTGTTTATCACTTTTGCAAGGCCAGGACGGAGTGCGCTGCTCTGAAGGATTTCCTTCGGAACAAAGGTATAATTTTCGCTAGTGTCGACGTCAGGAATGATAGGGATGTTCTCGCAAACAGTTACCTCAAAATCCCAAGAGAGTGTCACATTGACCTTCAAGAGGGGCTCATGATGAAAGGAGGCAATCTAAGGGATTCCATGGCAGATTTGGCAGGAGCCGTCATAAACAAATCTTACTTGAGTATGAAGTCGTCTTTTCCACAAGGTCTGCATGACTACTGGGAATGGAAGCCGCTTTACCTTGAACACCTGAAATATGCGGCAATCGTAAGTGAAAATTTCGTTTTTTATGATTTTCTGTCTTTATATTTTTGTTTTATTGCAACAATAGTACTTTTTCCCCTTTACGTATATCTTTATTCTCATCCGCTTTTTGTATTAGGATGGGTATGTCAGCTACGAGCTCTACCGCCGAGTTCTGTCTATGAAGGACATGATGCATCCTCATCGTCTTCCCGACCCCAGACGCCGTTGATGCTTCTGAGCAGAACTCCAACTGAGTAGAATGGTCCCGGTGGTCTGAGCAGAATGGACTCCTGGAAGACTTTCATTTCTTTTTTTTGTATAATTAATGAGTACTTTTAGACAGTTCAAACCTATGGAGTACCGTGTCATGTTATGTGAATATAATTTCTTATGTTTTTTCATGCTACAAGTTCATTGTTGACGTTTGTGCGAGTTCATGTATATTTAGAGAACCTGTTGAAGTGGCGCATATGTATTGTTTGGGACAAGCGCGCTTTGTGTTTGGCTTATATTCAGTGCCGTTTGTTTGTGTTTGTATTGTTGTCTTTTACACGTTCGCACAAGAGAGGCACGTCTGCTAACGTACGAGGCAACATTTTAGTTTCGCGTCTTTGTCTGCTTTAGGACCGTGCCTCGAGAATCTGGACATCCGTGTCTGTTCAGGCTTCACTTCCGTGGCTTCTTTCCGTCTATGTATGTACATCCGTGACACATGCCATGTCTGTAACGTGCTGGTTTCACACGGCAGTTCCTCTTGACACTACACAACCGTGCCTTTGCCAGCACTCTTTTGTGCATCCATGTGGTTTGTACCCGTGCCTCGACAACTATGAGAAGCCACAGTTCCGTGCCTGCATACACTGTTATTCTGTGTCTCCTGTACGTGCATTTGTGTGTCTCAGGCATCATGCTGGCTGTGACTCTACGTGCCTCTGGTGCCAGACGCCCGTCCGTGAGTGGACGCGTATGTATTGTTTGGGAGAAGCGTGTTTTTTGTTTGGCTTATATTCACGGACGTTTGTTTGTGTTTGTATTGTTGTGTTTTACACATTCGCACAAGAGAGGCACGTCTGGTAACGTACGAGGCAACATTTTCAGTTTCTTGTCTCTATGTGGTGGTGTCACACGGCAGTTTCTCTTCAGACTACACAACCGTGCTTCTGCCACCACTCTTTTGTGCGTCCAGGTGGTTTGTACCCGTGCCTCGAGAACGCCAATTCCAAAGCCGTACGTGTACGCCAAAAGCCGCAATTTCGTGCCTGTATACGCTTCAGTTCCGTGCGTCCTGTACCTGCATTTGCTTGTCTCAGGAGACACGCTGGCTGTGACTCTACATTCCTGTTGTGCCAGACGCCCGTACGTGAGGGGATGTGGTGGCTGTGACTCGTCGTGCCTGTGCTTCTACACGCCCGTGCCTCTGGACACTGTAAAACTGTGGCTCTTTCACTTCTCCCGTTGATTCGCTGTTTGTATTTGATGTATCTTCACGTGATACACGTCATGAGTCTATGTGTCTGCGGTGTCACATGGCTGTCCCTCTTGAGAGTTTGGTACCGTGCCTCTCGAACAGAGTGTTCTTACCGATGCCTCTGCCACCTCTCTTTTTTCCATTCAGAGGATTTGTATGGAGAGGATTTGTATCTGTGCCTCGAGAATGCCAATTCGAAAACCGTGCTTGTGCGCCGGAGAAGCTTCAATTCCATGTCTGTACGCAGAGGGTGTGTAGCCATGGCTCGAGAACGTTAATTGCAAGGACGTATTCGTGCCTTGCCAAGCCGAAGGACGTGCCTGTAGAGGCTACGTTTCCGTGCCTTCGTTGCCTGCATTCATGTGTTTCCGGCGAGTTGCTGCCTGTATCTCTATGTGCCTGTGGTGATACCCGTGCCTGTGGAATAGACACTTATGTGCATCATGTGCCTGCATACCCGTGCCTGATAGACACGTATGTGCGTGTTGTGCCTGCATACCCGGGCCTCACGTGAATCCAGCCTTGACTATCGAGGGACAGATGTTGTGAATCTAGGTACATGAGGCACGGATGAGTTTTGGCCTTCGGATCTAAGGTGTACGGCTGGCTGTTTGTTTGCTTCATTGGATTCTTCCATCGGTGGTCTTTGTTCAAAGGAGGAATTGATGACCGATGTGCCGGCTGTTTGATGTGACTATTCAGTGTGTCAGTTACCGTAAAATAAAGTTAGAGGCTCCTCGATTTCTCCACGGCATCAAATATTTGTGCACAGCCGTGACTTTACGAAGTGCATGGTTTTATGAGCTTCGGAAGCACAACCGTCTATTTGCTGTTCCTAGTTCACACGTTAATGCGCATTGTAACTCAAACGTCCCTCGCCGAGGTTAAATACTGGCCGTGTTCGTGAGGTCTTCACGTCGTATTGTAGCCACAGAACATCAGTCAGTTCCCACCCTCCTCGCCACTCCCCAACCTTGTCGCAGGGTCTCAGGAATCTCCATTGGCACCTTGCTGCTCGCTGCCATGGACGACTTTTTGAACACCACCGAGTACCATCCTATAGTTGCCGATGGTAACACGAAGCTCGGCGTGTGGTACACCAACGAGCCTGGCAAGGTGGAGGAGATCATTGGCTTGTACGATGACTGGTTGCGCGAGGAGAAGCACAAGTTTGTTGGTCTCGGCATGTAGTTCGCGCGAAAGGATTGTTACGGGCGTAGAAAAGTCGCCGTCATGCAACTGGCTATGCGGAATCATGTTTTGCTCTATCACTTCTGCAGGGCCAGGACAGAGTGCCCTGCTCTGAAGGATTTCCTTGAGAATAGAGGTATAACTTTCTCTAGTGTGGGCGTCAGGAATATTAGAGATGCTCTTTTTCAAGATTTCATCAGAATTCCAGAAGGGTACCACATCGACATCCAAGAGAAGTTTATGATCAAAGGCGGCGAAGAAAGGGACTCCATGGAGGACTTAGCAGGAGCCATCATTGACGAATCTTATTCGAAGCTGGAGTCATCTTTTCCAGAACTTGTTCGTCACTACTGGGATTGGAAGCCACTTTTGATCACCTGAAATATGGAGCTACTGTAAGTGAAGATTTCATTTTCGTTAGTTTCTGCCTTTGTTGCTAGAACAGTACTTTTTTTTGTATATTCATGTTTTCATTTGCTTTTCCTTTAGGAAGGGTATGTGAGCTATGAGCTATACCGCCGGTTTCTATCGATGAGGGACATCCTGCATCGTCGCTGTCTTCCTGATCTCAGATGGCGAGGAAGTTTCTGAGGAGTAGTCCAGGTGGAAGTGCTGGCAAGATGGATTGTGTGATGAATTGGTTATTTGATAGTTGTTGTATGGGGTAATATTACTGTCACGTCCTAGCTAGTTCATGCATTAGAGTGTTGCATCATGTCTACTTTTCACAGAAAGTTGAAATGGGGATGACGGAACCCCCAGCACCCCCCTGAACACAACTAGGGTTTACTAAAATCCTTCTCAATGAACCTGAAATGCCCTTCATAAATGTTCACCATCTTTGGTCCTGGCTAAACCCTCTACCAAAAATGGTTTCATATTTTTGGAGGCTATTATGGATTTTTGCACCAAGCCATAAGTATTTGCATTTGGGCAATTTAAATCCTATAAATATTTTAAAATGCCCAAATAATCTTGAAGGTATTTCTAGGCTGTTGAGAATATTTTCAAATGTGCCTCTGAATATTTTCAGGTTTTTCCTAAATGGAATAGTATTTCTACTATTTCAAAACACAGAACAGAAACAAATAAAAAGAAAAACAGAAAGCAGAGAGAGAATCTTACCTGGCAGCCCACTGGCCGGCCCAGCACTGTGCTGGCCCGCGCCAGTCAGCTGCTTCCTCCCGCCAGAGCAGGCAGAGAGGTGACGCCGGCGTGCGCGAGCTCGCCACGGCGCCACCTGCTTGCCGCTTCGCCTGTGGACGAGCTGGACGACCTCCACGTCGCGCCCCCGAGCCCCTGGACACCTCCATTCGCCCCCTGCACCTCTCCCTCGCCTCCCTCCACCATGGCCGACGCAGCCGCTGCCTCCTCGCCGACGTAGCCGTGGCCACCGCCATCTCCGCGTAACCTGACCGTGTCCAGCAGCTCCACCGTCGCCTTCTCCTTCGAGCAGGTCGGGCCCCGAGCGCTCGCTTGCCCCGAAGCCACTGCTCCGACCTCGCCTTCACCGCCCACCGCCGGAGATCCCCTTCGCCGTCACCACCGCAGCAGTTCATCCCCGACAGCGCCGCCTAGCTCATTGCCTTTGCCGTGAGCTTCTGCCCCTTCCCCTTCCTCTCATTCTTGCTGCCGCCCTCTGCCTTGACCGCAACAAGCAGCACCGCACGCGCCGCCGCCGAGCTCGTCGTCGACGATGCTCCGGCCACCCAACGGGCACGCCACCATGCCCAACGAGTTCACCTCGTCACGTAGGCCACGTAGGACCTGGCCTTGAGCCTCCAAGAGCACCACAACGACGGGTCCGATCTCACCCGTACCCCGGCAGCCGCACAGCTTGTTGCCGGCGTCATTTCCGGCGACCCCGAGCTTCACCTCCACCACCAACCGACGCGGGTTGCTCCCAGCTACGCGTAGGTGCCCTCCGCCGCCCCTTTGGTCGCCGGAGGTGGAATCCCGCAGCCTCCGCCGCGTCTGGACGTCGCCGGCGGCTAAACGCCGGCGAGTCAGCGTGGTTTGACCACGGGTTTGACTCCCCAGAGTCACTGAAAGTGGGGCCCGCCTGCTAATTAACCTGAGTTAGAGTTAAATTAATTCTAATTAGTTTAACTAACTAACAGTGACACTGACACAGGGGACCCACACGTCAGGTTTGACCTGGACCGCCCCGTTGAGCGCTGACGTCATCATGACACACTGCCGATGTAATAAACAATTTAATTACTGGAATTATTTCTATACAGGAAATTCCAGAAAATATCACAAACTTCAAAAAATCATAGAAAATAATCTATAGCTCAGAATGAAAAGATTTATATATGAAAAATGATCAGAAAAATCCATTCTATCCATCTGTACTAGTTTCATGCATGTTTAAGCAAATTAACCTGCTGTTTAATGCAAAACAAGATAAAGCACTAATAAGGGCCATTTATGAACTTGGAATTTGAATCTTTGATTCAAAATAGTCCAAACCCATCTGGTCTTAGTTGCATTAGCCCAATACATTCATTTTGCCATGTCTCATGCATGCATCATATTGTTGCACTTGCTTGGTGTTGATTGTGCTTCGATGTGTTCTTCGTGGTAGGTTCTGCCTCCGAGGATATTCACGAGTATCCAACTGAAGGGCAGTATTCCACCACCACTCCGTCAGGCAAGCAACCCATTGATCATTTCGATACAAACCCATCTTCTCGCTTCTGCTCTCATTTACTGCATTAAGACAACGTGATTCAAACTGCTGTGTGTTGCGGTAGTTGAACCCACTTTCCTTTGCATGACCTGTCATTGCCACAGTAACTAGATGAAACCCACTAGCATGTGTAGGAGTTGATTGAGCCATGTTGCGTTCCTACAATGCTATGCTTGCTACGCTTAGAGTCGTGTCAGGTCTGGCTCATCAGGGTGATGAACTAGAGTGAAAGCATGTGTCGGTAATGAGAGTGAGGTGTTGAATACGTTTTGGTAAAGGTATCGATGAGAGGCCATGTAGGAGTACATGGTGGGTTGTTTCATTGAGACCATCCCTAAGAACTGAGATCTATATGCGTGATTTAAGATTCAGCTACTACCACGCATTGGGCCCGAAACCAATGGACCCCCTCAGCTTCTTAATCACCCTTGTCGTCTGTCCAGGAGTTGCACGTAGTTTCTGGTGTTTGTAGTAAGCTGGAGGCCGTGGACAGCGCTGACCCGCGAGGTGGGCTGTGATGCGGTAGGCTCGTGGCACGGTGTACCGAGTCACCCGTTTGGTGTCCCGGGAACCCTGCACACATCGTTTGGGGCCGTATGTGGAAACCTCGGCCGGACTCCCTGCGGATGGAACCTGAATAGGCGATAAACCTGGACTAGAGACTTGAGTGTTTAGGTAGGCTGTGGCCGACACCCACGTTGGGCTTCCGCTTGAAGGTTGCCGAGTACAAGTAGTGTAACGATGGTAAGTGGTGAGAGCGTGTGTGACGAAGTACACCCCTGCAGTGTATAAAATTATTCGAATAGCCGCGTCCGCGGTAAAGGACTACTTGGTCGCTTATGCAGTTCATAGACAAGTAAATGGATACTTCTAAAAGCCTCAAGATAAGTGTGAGTACCGCGGATGGCTCTCTCGTAGGATGACGCGGGAGGATCCACGGTGGAGTATTGAGATGGTGATTAGTGGACTCGTGTGCGAAAACTATTTTACAAGTGGTGTCTCGTAGGATAGCTTAGCCAAGAGTCAAAGTTGGCTTGCTGCAATAACTCCACTACCTTCTTGAGAATGTACATGTATAGTAGGATCTGTTGTAAGACTTGCTGAGTACCTTTGTACTCATGTTGCTTCAATTACTGTTTTCAGAAGACAACACCACCCCTTCCGATGGGTTCTATGTAGATCTCGACGATGACGAGTGACTTGCCACCCAGGTGGTGTTCTAGGCTTGTGAAGGGCCTATGTAGATAGACAGGCTTCGTTAAGCCTTCTTTCTTTCTAGTGTCTGTACCCAGACAAGTTTGCTTCCGCATGTGCTTGTATGTTTGTATGACTTGAGTGTCGGGTCATGTGACCCCTATCTGTATGAACATGTTATGTATGGCTCTCCGGAGCCCTTTTAAATAAAGTACTTGAGTTGTAGAGTTTTGTTGTGATGCCATGTTGTATTTACACATATCGAGCATATTGTGTGTATGATTGAAATGCTTGGTATGTGTGGGATCCGACAATCTAGTTGTTTATCCTTGGCAGCCTCTCTTATGGGGAAATGTAGTCTAGTGCCTCCATGAGCCATAGTAGTCCGCTACAGCCCGGTTCACCGGAGTCCTGCTAGCCCAGCACTACTGCTCCGGACACTTGACTGGCCGGCATGTGTTTCATTTCGTTCCTGTGTCTGTCCCTTCGGGGAAATGTCACGCGGTGACATCCGGAGTCCTGCCTAGCCTGCTACAGCCCGGGTTCCCGGAGTCCTGTTAGCCCAGTGCTACAGCCCGGATTCACACGCTGCTGACCGACACGTTCGATGTTGATTCATGTATGCCTGTCCCCATACGTTAGTGCCGCTTTGGGTTCACGACTAGCCATGTCGGCCCGGGTTCTCTGTCATATGGATGCTAGCGACATTGTCATATACGTGAGCCAAAAGGCGCAAACGGTCCCGGGCCATGGTAAGGCGACACCCGTGGGAGTACCGTGCGTGAGGCCGCAAAGTGATATGAGGTGTTACAGGCTAGATTGGTGTGACTTAGAATCGGGGTCCTGACAGCGTTGGCATCAGAGCCGGACTGCCTGTAGGTGTGTTAAGCCAAACTGGTCGATGTCGAGTCTAGAAATGCTTTAGTTATATGTAGGGGGATTGATTGTGGGAGGGAACGTAAGGCGCTTTTACTCCTTTACCTTATGCCCTCTGATCTGAGTCATTCTCTTCTCATTCTACGTGGGTTAAGGACTAGGCTCTCTTCTCTCTATCAGGTTCACGTGTTACTAATCCGTAGTAGCTTATAGGATTGTTGGTTCCATGCTTCAGTTCAGTTTCTACTACCTTTAGTATGTTGTCGGTTGAACCAGAACCTTGATATGATGTTGTTGAGTGGTTTTGCAAACTGTTGTGAATGTCTCAAATCTTTTTCCGAGCATTTACAGCCGTTATGCTGTCCGAATTCTCCTAGAAATTCTAATGCCTTTGCATTATTTTGTGCTTTCAGATGGCCACCCGTTCCCAGAATCAAGTGATTCGTCTAACCCGGTGCCTCGATGTACCTGGTCACACGGCCATGCTGGTCCGAGTGATGGTTGAGACAGGCTATCGATGGTATCCCGAGTATACCGTCGAGGAGCAGTTTCGAGACTTTAATCAAAGTCAATATCTTTGCACAGTCAGGATTTACCCTTCCTATCCTGGAGCCACTGAACCCCTCCATTGCTCTTATGGACTTGGGGTTACCATCGAGATGTCCGTGCAGGACGCAGCTTACTCAATGATGACTATCATACGAGCCAGAACTGCCTTGCTTCAGAACACTGACTTCCGCTATATGCCAGCATCACTCCCTGGGGCACAAGGGTACTATCAGGCTATTTACTGTGATCCTACCCACGAGGATTCACTGCTCCGCACCACCACCCAGATGCTTGAGGACAAGGACCGTGAGAATCGTGCCTTGCGAATGGAGCTCTTTAATGCTCGTTCTGATCACTGGGCCACTCTGACACGGTTTGCACCTGCCGTGCACGCTGGGTATATGGACATGAGGGACTTGTACCCCGTGCGGTCCGGTCTGCCAGATTGTATGGAATGGCGTGATGTAGGAGGCATCACCCCTCCTCGTGGACCCCGTCTGCCACCGTTTGTTGGACCAAGGCCACACCCGAGTCCTTATGGACCGCAAGCTCCACAGGACCGACTGTTTCCAGATGATCATGTTCAGCTCCCAGGACATGGTGGTGATTTCTATGAAGATTACTACGGAGACGTCTGAGTTGGTAGTAGTATCACTAGTATTGTAACAGTTGTATTCTCCACGGTCCTGCGTGTCTTGTGGGATACGACTTGGTGTGTATGACGTTCCGGAGGTGTAGAAAAATAATGTATAGGAGCTCGGAATGCCTCTGATGAGATGTATCGTCTATCATCGTAGCTGTACTCTAGCCCGGGCTTGTACTAAACTATGTATGGTGTGTATGACCGTTGGTATATATATGTCAGTTGCTATCTTACCATGTCATACTGATGATCATCTCTGCATTCCGTGTTATCCATTACATTCCGCATTTCCCTGCCAAGATTTAGCCATCCTTGTCTAAACCGTTGTCTTGTTTCTCCTAGGATGGTCAACACCAGCAACAACCCTGCTGGCCAGGCGCAGGGTGAAGCCAACGCAGTTAGGGGGGAGAATCTACCTCAACCGCCTTCTCTGGCCGAAGTTATGCTAGAGGCGGAAAGAAACAAGCGTGAGACTAACCGCTTGCTAGAGCGAATTGAGCAGAATACTGCACGCCATCAGAGGAACGACTTGGTGTCCATCAATGACTTTATCAAGTTGTACCCACCGAAGTTTAACCATTCCGTCGAGCCCCTCGATGCGGATGATTGGCTTCGCAGCATCACCCATAAGCTACGTTCTACCAACGTAGCCGAAGCTGATAAGGTTACCTACGCTGCCTATCACCTCGAAGGCCCTGCTAGCCTTTGGTGGGAAAACTTTGAGGCTATGCGCCCAGCCGGCCAAATCACTACTTGGGCTGAATTCAGTGAGGCTTTCCGTGAGCATCACATTCCGGAGGGTCTCATAGATCGTAAGCGGGAAGAATTCTGCAACTTCACCCAAGGCAGACTGACTGTGGATGCATACAGCCGTGAGTTTGGAAATCTAGCACGCTATGCTCCTGAAGAGGTATCCACCGACGCCAAGAAGCAGGCAAGGTTCCGCAAGGGACTTAGCCCCGAGCTTCGCCGTGATCTTCGTCTGCACGAGTGCACCTCCTTCCAGAAGTTGGTCAATAAGGCCATCAGTGCTGAGACAGGTCAGACTGACTATGACGCTTCACGCAAGCACTCTCGCGATTTTGGTTCCTCATCCGGCTCCGGATCTCAGAAGCGCCGGGTCTAGATTCCAAACACTGCTCTGCCACCTAGGTTCACTCCGAGGCCATCCTTTGAGGCGCCTCGCCCCAACCAGCAGTATGCACTGCCCAAGGTCTATGGTGGCCCCGCTGCTAATGCTGCTCCACGCCCCAACGTTGTGACATGCTTCAAGTGTGGAGAAACGGGTCACTATTTGCGTGAGTGCCCCCGGAACAACCCCAATCAACCTGGACAGTCCGTTGGCCGTGGTAAGCCAGCAGGAAAGACTTACTACGCCAAGCCAGCCACCACTGCACGTGGCCATGTCAACTATGTTTCAGCTGAAGAAACTCACGAGGATCCCAACATCGTCCTTGGTACGCTCCTTGTTAATTGCCATCCGGCAACTGTTCTTTTCGATACTGGAGCATCTCATTCATTTATCTCTGAGAGCTATGCTCGATTGCACAACACCACATTTTGTGACATGCCCACCTCCATGGTAATTCAAACCCCTGGTTCTAAGTGGCAAACCTCTAGGATAAGCCATGGAAATGAAATTCTTGTCGACAGATTGGTCTTCCTTGCATCACTAATAGCTCTCAAGTCCTCAGACATAAACATCATCCTGGGTATGGACTGGATGTCAGCCCATTATGCTAAGATTGATTGCTCTTCTAGAACTGTTCAACTCACCCACCCATCGGGCAAGACAGTCAATGTTTTGACCCGAGTGTCTAAGCGTCAGCTTTACTCATTAAATGCCAACCCTCTTCGAGACCTTGAAGATGTTCCGGTAGTCCGTGACTTTCCGGATGTCTTTCCAGAAGAACTGCCAGGTATTCCACCTGACAGGGATGTCGAGTTCGTGATAGACCTTGTTCCAGGAACCGTCCCAATCTCTAGAAGACCCTATAAGATGGCACCCCTAGAGCTAGCCGAGCTTAAGAAACAACTCGATGAGTCCTTGAAAAAGGGTTCATCCGTCCTAGTTCTTCTCCGTGGGCTTGCCCCGTCCTCTTCGTCAAGAAGAAGGATGGTACGGATCGGATGGTTGTAGATTACCGACCTATCAACCTAGTCACTATCAAGAACAAGTATCCGCTCCCCAGGATCAACGACTTTTATGATCAGCTCGCTGGATGCTCGGTCTTCTCTAAAATGGATTTGAGGTTGGGCTACCATCAAACCAAAATCAAGAACGGGGACATTCCTAAAACGGCCTTTGTTACTCGTTATGGCCAATATGAGTACACCGTCATGTCTTTCGGTTTAACCAATGCTCCAGCCACCTTCTCTCGGTTAATGAACTCGATCTTCATGGAGTATTTGGATAAGTTCGTCGTAGTATACCTCGATGATATACTCATCTACTCCAAGAATGATGAAGAACATGCCGAGCATCTAAGACTAGTATTGACGAAACTTCGAGAGCATCGCCTTTATGCTAAATTCTCTAAGTGTGAATTCTGGTTGCCAGAAGTGACCTACCTAGGCCATGTAATCTCTGGTAAGGGTATTGCTGTCAATCCCGAGCGAGTTCAAGCCGTCCTTGACTGGACTCCACCTGAATCGGTCAAGCAAGTTCGGAGTTTCCTTGGCTTAGCGAGCTACTGTCGCTGCTTCATCGAGAATTTCTCGAAGGTTGCTAAACCTCTAACTGAACTCCTCAAGAAAGATAAAAAGTTCGAGTGGACACCACAGTGTGAGTTCAGCTTTCAGGAACTGAAAAGACGCCTGACATCTGCTCCCGTACTCATACCACCAGATTTTTCTAAGGACTTTGTTATCTATTGCGACGCCTCGCGACAAGGACTAGGTTGCATACTCATGCAAGATCGTCATGTGATTGCCTACGCTTCTCGACAGTTGCGTCCACATGAGGATAATTATCCCACACATGATCTAGAGCTTGTAGCCGTAGTCCATGCACTCAAAACATGGCGACATTACCTTCTCGGTAATCGTTGCAAGATTTTCACCGATCACCAAAGTCTGAAATACATTTTCACCCAACCGGATTTGAATCTCAGGCAAAGACGTTGGGTCGAGTTGATCACAGATTACGACTTAGGAATAACTTACACCCCGGGCAAAGCCAACGTCATGGCTGATGCGCTAAGTCGTAAATCTTATTGTAACAACTTGATGTTACAACAAAGTCAACCACTTCTCCATGAGGAATTCTGTAAGCTTAACCTTCACATTGTTCCTCGAGGATTTCTATCCACCCTGGTGGCGAAACCTACCCTTACGGATCAGATCATCAAAGCTCAGAAGGTAGATCCTGGAATCTCCCGTATTAAGAGAAACATCAAGAAAGGAGTCGCGGATTGTTTCTCCGTTTATGACCAAGGTGTTGTGTTCTTTGGAGACCGTCTAGTAATTCCCAAGGTACGCAACCTGAGGCGTTTGATCCTTAAGGAAGCTCATGAATCTCCTCTCACCATTCATCCCGGTAGTACTAAAATGTATCAAGACCTACGCCAGAGGTTTTGGTGGACTAGGATGAAGAGAGAAATTGCTCAATACATTGCTAATTGTGACGTCTGTCGTCGTGTTAAAGCAGAGCGTCAACGGCCTGCTGGCACCCTTCAACCTTTGGCTATTCCTGAATGGAAATGGGATAAAGTCGGTATGGATTTCATTACCGGGTTTCCCAGGACCAAGAGAGGGAATAATGCTATCTTCGTTGTTGTCGATCGTCTTTCCAAAGTAGCCCACTTCCTACCTGTTCGTGAGAGTATAACCGCGAGCCAGCTAGCAGACTTGTACATCTCCCGAATAGTGTCTCTTCATGGTGTTCCATTGGAAATTAATTCAGACCGTGGAAGTCTCTTCACCTCTCGATTTTGGGAAAGTTTCCAAAATGCTATGGGAACTCGTCTCTCCTTTAGCACCGCCTTCCACCCTAAATCAAGTGGTCAGGTAGAACGAGTTAATCAAATTCTGGAGGATATGCTCCGAGCTTCTGTCATCTCTTTCGGCATGGATTGGGAGAAGTGCCTCCCATTCGCCGAGTTCGCTTATAACAATAGTTTTCAAGCTAGCTTGGGCAAAGCTCCTTTCGAGATTCTCTATGGACGAAAATGTCGAACGCCTCTTAACTGGTCAAAAACCGGGGAAAGACAACTCTTTGGCCCGGATATGATTCAGGAAGCAGAAGAGCAGGTTCGCATTATTCGTGAGAAATTGAAATCAGCCCAATCTCGTCAAAAGAGCCATTATGACCGCAAACATAAGGCTATGACTTTTGAGGTTGACGAGAAGGCTTCCCTTCGGGTTACTCCTTTAAAGGAAACCCATCGATTCGGTATCAAAGGCAAATTGGCTCCTCGTTACATTGGACCCTTTCGCATTCTTGCCAAGCGAGGAGAAGTTGCCTACCAATTGGAACTACCTCCGCATCTTTCCAGAGTTCATGATGTCTTCCACGTTTCTCAACTCAGGCGTTGCTTCTCGGATCCTATCCGTGGAGTGGACCACGAAACGCTTGATCTCCAAGATAATCTCACATATCGGGAATATCCCGTTCGAATCCTTGATCAAGCCGAGCGTACCACTCGACGCCAAAACATCAAGTTTCTCAAGGTTCAATGGTCACACCATTCCGAGAAAGAAGCTAGTTGGGAAATGGAGGATCGACTTCGACTTGAGTACCCCACCTTCTTCCCAACGGATCCTAAATCTCGGGACGAGATTCTTTTGAGTGGGGGTGAGTTGTCACGTCCTAGCTAGTTCATGCATTAGAGTGTTGCATCATGTCTACTTTTGACAGAAAGTTGAGATGGGGATGACAGAACCCCCAGCACCCCCCTGAACACAACTAGGGTTTACTAAAATCCTTTTCAATGAACCTGAAATGCCCTTCATAAATGTTCACCATCTTTGGTCCTGGCTAAACCCTCTGCCAAAAATGGTTTCATATTTTTGGAGGCTATTCTGGATTATTGCACCAAGCCATAAGTATTTGCATTTGGGCAATTTAAATCCTATAAATATTTTAAAATGCCCAAATAATCTTGAAGGTATTTTTAGGCTGTTGAGAATATTTTCAAATGTGCCTCTGAATATTTTCAGGTTTTTCCTAAATGGAATAGTATTTCTACTATTTCAAAACACAGAACAGAAACAAATAAAAAGAAAAACAGAAAGCAGAGAGAGAATCTTACCTGGCAGCCCACTGGCCGGCCCAGCACTATGCTGGCCTGCGCCAGTTAGCTGCTTCCTCCCGCCAGAGCAGGCAGAGAGGTGACGCCGGCGTGCGCGAGCTCGCCACGGCGCCACCTGCTTGCCGCTTCGCCTGTGGACGAGCTGGACGACCTCCACGTCGCCCCCCCGAGCCCCTGGACACCTCCATTCGCCCCCTGCACCTCTCCCTCGCCTCCCTCCACCATGGCCGACGCAGCCGCTGCCTCCTCGCCGACGTAGCCGTGGCCACCGCCATCTCCGCGTCATCTGACCGTGTCCAGCAGCTCCGCCGTCGCCTTCATCTTCAAGCAGGTCGGGCCCCGAGTGCTCGCTTGCCCCGAAGCCACTGCTCCGACCTCGCCTTCACCGCCCACTGCCGGAGATCCCCTTCGCCGTCACCACCGCAGCAGTTCGTCCCCGACAGCGCCGCCTAGCTCATCGCCTTTGCCGTGAGCTTCTGCCCCTTCCCCTTCCTCTCATTCTTGCTGCCGCCCTCTGCCTCGACCGCAACAAGCAGCACCGCACGCGCCGCCGCCGAGCTCGTCGTCGACGATGCTCCGGCCACCCAACGGGCACGCCACCATGCCCAACGAGTTCACCTCGTCACGTAGGCCACGTAGGACCTGGCCTTGAGCCTCCAAGAGCACCACAACGACGGGTCCGATCTCACCCGTACCCCGGCAGCCGCACAGCTTGTTGCCGGCGTCATTTCCGGCGACCCCGAGCTTCACCTCCACCACCAACCGACGCGGGTTGCTCCCAGCTACGCGTAGGTGCCCTCCGCCGCCCCTTTGGTCGCCGGAGGAGGAATCCCGCAGCCTCCGCCGCGTCTGGACGTCGCCGGCGGCTAAACGCCGGCGAGTCAGCGTGGTTTGACCACGGGTTTGACTCCCCAGAGTCACTGACAGTGGGGCCCGCCTGCTAATTAACCTGAGTTAGAGTTAAATTAATTCTAATTAGTTTAACTAACTAACAGTGACACTGACACAGGGGACCCACACGTCAGGTTTGACCTGGACCGCCCCGTTGACCGCTGACGTCATCATGACACACTGCTGATGTAATAAACAATTTAATTACTGGAATTATTTCTATACAGGAAATTCCAGAAAATATCACAAACTTCAAAAAATCATAGAAAATAATCTATAGCTCAGAATGAAAAGATTTATATATGAAAAATGATCAGAAAAATCCAATCTATCCATCTGTACTGGTTTCATGAATGTTTAAGCAAATTAACCTGCTGTTTAATGCAGAACAAGATAAAGCACTAATAAGGGCCATTTATGAACTTGGAATTTGAATCTTTGATTCAAAATAGTCCAAACCCATCTGGTCTTAGTTGCATTAGCCCAATACATTCATTTTGCCATGTCTCATGCATGCATCATATTGTTGCACTTGCTTGGTGTTGATTGTGCTTCGATGTGTTCTTCGTGGTAGGTTCTGCCTCCGAGGATATTCACGAGTATCCAACTGAAGGGCAGTATTCCACCACCACTCCGTCAGGCAAGCAACCCATTGATCATTTCGATACAAACCCATCTTCTCGCTTCTACTCTCATTTACTGCATTAAGACAACACGATTCAAAGTATTGTGTGTTGCGGTAGTTGAACCCACTTTCCTTTGCATGACCTGTCATTGCCACAGTAACTAGATGAAACCCACTAGCATGTGTAGGAGTTGATTGAGCCATGTTGTGTTCCTACAATGCTATGCTTGCTACGCTTAGAGTCGTGTCAGGTCTGGCTCATCAGGGTGATGAACTAGAGTGAAAGCATGTGTCGGTAATGAGAGTGAGGTGTTGAATACGTTTTGGTAATGGTATCGATGAGAGGCCATGTAGGAGTACATGGTGGGTTGTTTCATTGAGACCGTCCCTAAGAACTGAGATCTGTATGCGTGATTTAAGATTCAGCTACTACCACGCATTGGGCCCGAAACCAATGGACCCCCTCGGCTTCTTAATCACCCTTGTCCTCTGTCCAGGAGTTGCACGTAGTTTCTGGTGTTTGTAGTAAGCTGGAGGCCGTGGACAGCGCTGACCCGCGGGGTGGGCTGTGATGCGGTAGGCTCGTGGCACGGTGTACCGAGTTGCCCGTTTGGTGTCCCGGGAACCCTGCACACATCGTTTGGGACCGTATGTGGAAACCTCGGCCGGACTCCCTGCGGATGGAACCTGAATAGGCGATAAACCTGGACTAGAGACTTGAGTGTTTAGGTAGGCTGTGGCCGACACCCACGTTGGGCTTCCACTTGAAGGTTGCCGAGTACAAGTCGTGTAACGACGGTAAGTGGTGAGAGCGTGTGTGACGAAGTACGCCCCTGCAGGGTATAAAACTATTCGAATAGCCGCGTCCACGGTGAAGGACTACTTGGTCGCTTATGCAGTTCATAGACAAGTAAATGGATACTTCTAAAAGCCTCAAGATAAGTGTGAGTACCGCGGATGGCTCTCTCGTAGGATGACGCGGGAGGATCCACGGTGGAGTATTGAGATGGTGATTAGTGGACTCGTGTCGAAAACTATTTTACAAGTGGTGTCTCGTAGGATAGCTTAGCCAAGAGTCAAAGCTGGCTTGCTGCACTAACTCCACTACCTTCTTGAGAATGTACATGTATAGTAGGATCTGTTGTATGACTTGCTGAGTACCACTCATGTTGCTTCAATTACTGTTTTCAGACGACAACACCGCCCCTTCCGATGGGTTCTATGTAGATCTCGACGATGACGAGTGACTTGCCACCCAGGTGGTGATCTAGGCTTGTGAAGGGCCTACGTAGATAGACAGGCTTCGTCAAGCCTTCTTTCTTTCTAGTGTCTGTACCCAGACAAGTTTGCTTCCGCATGTGCTTGTATGTTTGTATGACTTGAGTGTCGGGTCATGTGACCCCTATCTGTATGAACATGTTATGTATGGCTCTCCGGAGCCCTTTTAAATAAAGTACTTGAGTTGTAGAGTTTTGTTGTGATGCCATGTTGTATTTACACATATCGAGCATATTGTGTGTATGATTGAAATGCTTGGTATGTGTGGGATCCGACAATCTAGTTGTTTATCCTTGGCAGCCTCTCTTATGGGGAAATGTAGTCTAGTGCCTCCATGAGCCATAGTAGTCCGCTACAGCCCGGTTCACCGGAGTCCTGCTAGCCCAGCACTACTGCTCCGGACACTTGACTGGCCGGCATGTGTTTCATTTCGTTCCTGTGTCTGTCCCTTCGGGGAAATGTCACGCGGTGACATCCGGAGTCCTGCCTAGCCTGCTATAGCCCGGGTTCCCGGAGTCCTGTTAGCCCAGTGCTACAGCCCGGATTCACACGCTGCTGACCGACACATTCGATGTTGATTCATGTATGCCTGTCCCCATACGTTAGTGCCGCTTTGGGTTCACGACTAGCCATGTCGGCCCGGGTTCTCTGTCATATGGATGCTAGCGACATTGTCATATACGTGAGCCAAAAGGCGCAAATGGTCCCGGGCCATGGTAAGGCGACACCCGTGGGAGTACCGTGCGTGAGGCCGCAAAGTGATATGAGGTGTTACAGGCTAGATCAGTGTGACTTAGAATCGGGGTCCTGACAATTACATAGACTGATGAATTTGTAATTGTGGTTGTTTTATTTTGAACCGGATGGAGTTGACTAGTTTGGAAATTTAAGTTTATTTTCGTTCTATTATGTTTTTCTTGATTGGGTGCCTTCAAGAATATTTTCCTCCATGATTTGTTGCTACGAGTCGGTATAAGATGAGATGTATTAAGGGGAGCACTCAGATGTGCACTTTCGTGATTCTAGGCAGCGCACAGTCGTCTGTTCAGGGAGGCATTGTTTTTGTTTTAGGTAAGGCACGCTCTGGTCTTATTAGTTTGCCAACTTCTTCACTGGCAGGTAGGGGCTTTACTTTTGCTTTGTGTTTGTACTGTGTTTGGCACGGTTGTTTTTATATTGAATAAATGGTTGTGGTTGTGTGTTTGAAATGTTTTTATGCAGAGCTTGAGTGTGTTTAAGATTCTTCAGATTTTCTCACTTTGCTGTCTGTTTCAATATATGTTGTCTGTTTCAGTATATGTTGTCTGTTTTAGGCACGGTAATCCAGTGTGATACTTGCTGTGGGAGTATTGTGTTATCGACGGTTGCGTTTCTGTGTTTCTATTATTGTGGTGGTACTTTGATTTTGAAAGGCATGGCCATGAAGGCATTGGATGCATTGTCGTATGTTTGGTAGAGGCATTATCCTTCCTTTGGGTATTAAATTCGGAGAGGCACTGCGTTATGTTAGTATGTGTCACTGTCATGGTTGTATGTTCTGTAATATTTCTAGTTAGTCTGCTAGTGAAGTCACGTCTGTCTAGTTAGTGGAGGCTTGTGCTATGTTATGTTGAGTCAGAGTTCTGTCTGTTGTTCGCAAATGCTTTCTCTTACACGTTCGCTCGGAGAGGCACGTCTACGATGTTACTCAAAGGCATGGTCGTGCCTTTCTTTCGAAATGTTTGCTTTCACTTATTTGCTGAGAGAGACTTGTCGTTGAAACTTGTGAGGTCATGGACCTTTTACAGTTGAAGTCACGGTCGTTCTTCTGTTTTGGTATTTTTTCAGTTTAGTCGTCTATCACAGAGGATGGTTCTTCTTTCGTTAACTTGAGCCACGGTCGTGCTTCCATGACTCATTTGGCTTGGAGAGGGACCGGCGTTAAGCTGTCGAGAGGGGACAGTCCTGTGTTAACTGGTGGCGCACTTGTGTGTGTCAGCTTAGTTGTCCGTGGTAAGAGAGGCACGTTCTACGTGGATAAGAGGCACGACAGTGCCTCTGTGACCCGGATTACTAGAGGTGAGTCAATTAGCTCCTTCGTTAGATGCTTACGAATTGATAGTGTTTTTCCTCTGTGTTTCAATTGTTTCTTTTAATATGTCTTATTGAAGAGAGTGGTGTTCTAGTGCAAGGAAGTGATGTCTTGAATATCATGTTTAGAACTTTTGGAAAAAATATGATTCTTATTTGTAAATGTTTGTTGTTCAGGAATTTAAGACTTGACCATTTGAACGCACAGCTGTGTTTAACGGGATCCATAGCAGATATCTTGGACGAACACAAAAATAGGTGAAACATTGTTGTGATTACATATGAGTCGATATGGCTGGCTGAAACAATGTTCGGATGGCTCCAGCTAAATTAAGGCACATTTAAGCAGTAGTCATCTTCTTCCAACTCTTCTTCTTTCGCGCCCGATATTGTGCTTGTCGAGGACGATGCTCAGTACCTCAAATACATGGCCTGTGTTGTGGTTGGATGTTATCATTTTGTAAGTTAGTTGTTCTCTCATCGGTTTCACATGGATCTGCAAACATATAACCATGCAAATTAATAAAATTTATTGTAAAACTTAATGTTCAGCTAGCTTGGATGAGCGTATGTTGATGTGTTGTCAATGAGAGTGAACTTACATTATTGATAAAAAATGAATTATTATTCAAATTAATGAGCGACATCAAATGCATGGTGTAAATAGCACTGTCATCCCTGAAAATTGAGAGCATTAATGTCTGTGATTAGAAGGTGAACAGTAGGTATGGGATGTGTAGTGGAACAAAAAGATGCATGGTTTAAATGAGGTAGAGCTACAATTAAAAGAAACTTACTCTCTGTCTGAGTTACGTACACTCTGCACAGGTTTGACATGAAAGGAGGCCATGGTGTGAGGATAGTTGTTGTAAGCAGAATGGTAAGATCTCTTGAAGTTTTCGATGACAATGTCCGAGTGTTCCTTTATACCGTCGCAATTGATATAAGGACACAGAATTTCGAAGCGACGCATTGCAAGATTCACGATGATGAGGTAGATAAAATGTGGATCCTTTCTCACAGGTATTAAGACCTAAAACAATTAACAGGGAATAATATCATTGTAACAAGAAAAACTTGTAGAATCAAAGACGAACACTGGGCAGATAGAGTGAGTAGGGTGAACTCACGATGTTACATTTGTTGGGCAGCCTGTACCCAATAGTTTTTTCCACAATGTGTTCCTTGAGTAGTTCTGTGCTTGCTCCTAGAACTTTAAATTTATCCTGCAGAAAATTGAAGCTGTGTCACTCAGTGTGGTAGTAGTAGTAAATGTGGTTTGTTATTATTATTTATGAGAAGCAAGGACTTACAGAAGCGTCCATGTACATTATATGCTTGTGCACAAATGCTGGCATTGCGTAGAATTGTTCTTTCATCAGCAACGCTGAGTAAGCATCGACCATGAATGAGTTGATATATCCGTATACCTTCATTGACAAACCTAAAGTTCGATGATCGGCCCAACATCGATCGACAGAGAATATCCTCTTGCTGTAAAAAAACAAATGAATTTTAAATCGTAAGATTTTCTTTTTTAACATAAGAGGAAATGATTAGTATTCAATTTCAATAGTAGAAGAATCGAGCCGAAACACTTGAATATGATAGCTTCAGGCAGAATATATTGCATTAGTAAAGGAAGGGACCAAAACTTTACTGTAACAGGAGCAACGAATTCATTACCTATCATTTTGCTTGATACCTGGCGTATTGTCGACGATTGTTTCATACACTTCTTTCTCCTTGTTTGTGGAATCTCTTATTTCCAAAAGTTGGCAGTGATCTTGATGGTCATTCCCTTGGTCAGTGAATCGAGTCTGTTCTAGCTCAGAATGATGTTGATGAGGCTGGAAGACATGACCACCGGAGTTCAATTGACCATTACTAATTTGCATACAACCCTCATTATAATTGTTGTTTCTTTGGAACATTAGGCGTTATGGTTGGTGCTGCATGCGCAGTTCTAATGTTCTGACAGTTGGATCACCGGTTGAGCTTGAAGGAATATCTGTTGGAAAATGCTGGAGAGGATGGCCGGAATACTGCATGCTGTTGAACTGTTGTTGCAAGGCACTATAGCTTTGCCCATTAGACCCGCCTCTGTATGGTTGCTGATTGTTCTGCTCTTGAGGTTGGCGTTGTTGGCACCGTGTAGTGCTGTTATTCTGAGCATCATTGTGTTGGGGGTAGTGGGCATCACAGACAGTGGTTTGTTGCCGGTACTGCTTGTGACTTTGGTTGTTCATCGCATATGGTGAGCGCTGGCTTTTGTTTGAACCGCCATTATTCTGAGCACCAGGATGTCGGTAGAAGTGGTTTTTGATACTAGGAGCTGGTTGGTTGTAGTGTTGGGACAAGGGAGCTGCTGGTAAACTTTGGGACAATACAGTTTGAGTTAAACCTGTAGAGTATGACGTATCAAAGGCCTTTGTGAGGTGGCTACCGCCTGACATTGATCCTGATCTGCTGGGTATAGGTTGCTCTGGATAGTTAGAAAGGGAAGATCTAGCTGACGAGCTTGAATTCTTGGCCAAGTGTGAGACAATATCAGGTTGGCATTGTTGTGATGCTACTTGGTTATGAAAGGGTTGTTTCTTTTTTTGTTCAATGACTCTGTCAAGTTGTTCATAGATATATGGGTTAGACCATATTTCATCATCATCAATGAATCCACAATTAAGGAGGCCTCTTTGGTTGTCAGCTTGTAGAGACTGGTTGTTTGCAGTTTCTGTGGAATTATGTGGAGGCTCCAGTATCCTAACTCTTTTCATAGGAGGCGCTGTACTCTTGTTACCTGGATCTTCTGACTGCTTTACGGACCTCTTGTGAGCTGCCATTTGTGGTTCCGGTTCTGGCGGATGTGCGCTTGTGGTAATAGGGACGCTCTCTGTGGGATCAATAGGTGGTTCCTTCATACACTGTTCATGTTCTTCTGCAATGTTATTGTCTTCTGCATTGACAGATGGTGCAGCAACTAGTGGAGCATCACTAGTGGATGGATTTGCTTTTCCCGTGTCCAGTATTGAGCCAGAACCGCTGGCAGAATCACTGGGGACTTCTACTGTAGGAGCAAGGGAGGAAGTAGCTCTTGTGCGTTCTGTTTTAGCAATGTTCTTCTCGTCACTCAAAGTTGAAACAAGATGGACCTTATCTTCCTGCAGCGAATAAGAATGTTGTCCAGTGACATTGTTTGATTTTTGTGCAGGCTGGATACAGTGAGGCTCTTTGTGTTGGTTGAAGAGTTGTTGTGAGCGCTGTCAGAACCGTTGGACCGTGCAGTAGTTGGTGACGTTTTCCCAACGTGATAAACAGGTGCTCCAGGTGTATCTGTTGAGATTGGATCAGTCAGTAATTGTTTGTCAACCGCAGAGTGCGAGGCTGATGTTTCTGTTGCAGTAGGTTTTGCTGTTTCCTCCAAGAGTTTTTCCAGTGGGCTTGTCAGAGAGTTGTGGTCTGCAGATCCTCCTGCAGAATTTTGGGTTTCAATCGGTACAGAACACTCAGATGAATTTTCACCTGTCATTATAATTGCCCCGCTCTCCAGCATCTCGGATGTTGACACAAAGGGCTCATGGACCGGCAAGCCATCAAGGCAGTTGTGCAGATGGTTATGCACTTTGTCCAGATGAATCTTGGCTTGTTCATCAATGTCCTCTTTGTTGTGGTCGATCCTGTTCACTTCCAGTAGCAACTTAATCTGGGTTGATGATTTTAGCATGAAGATAGACGAATTTGGGACTGCTCTTTGTCGTACGGATTCTGGGTCAGGGGTATCGCAGCAACCCTTTAAATTTTCCATGGAGTATGATGTGGCGTGAAGGACACTGGTTGAGCCACTGCTGGAAGAACTTTGACTGCTTGTCGTGCTAGAACTTGGAAGCGTAGAACATGTTGAAGGGAGTGATGGAAAAGTTTCTTTTTCATTTGAGTTGTCCTGTTGCAAGTTACAATAAACGCCCTGGTCTCTGGTCTTGGTTTCTTTTGCACTAAGATCCCTACCAAGTGAAAGGAGCTTCTCCAATTTCTGCCCGAGAACTAGTTGAAACCGTGAGAAAAATTATGTGTACATTTCATTGATAACTTTGGCAATTTTCATCTTGGCCTGGAATTGAAAGAAAAACCATCAGATATTATTAACACCGAGAATGAAAAGAAGTTATTAATACCGAAAATGAAAAATATCTTGTGAACTACTGTACGTTGTGTCAATAATTGCAGAAAGGGCATGGAATAATGTGCGCAGAAGGACACATGGTGTGCTGCGGGAAGTGCGGCTAACAAAGTCCATGAATCATGGTGAACACATTCCTTGAAAGAGCACAGTCGACCTACCTTACGAAGCATGGTTGATCTACCGTCGTAGGGAAGCAGTGCTATATTTAACACAAAGACACAGCTAACGTACTATAGGAAGCACTTCTATATTTAACACAAAGGCACAATTAATATACTATAGGAAGCACTTGTAGTTTTAACACAAAAAGCACAGATGACGTACTATAGGGAGCACTTCTATATTTAACACAAAGGCACAGTTAACGTTCTATAGGAAGTACCTGTAGTTTTAACACAAAAACACAGGTAACGTACTATAGGGAGCACTTCTATATTTAACGCAAAGGCACAGCTAACGTATTATAGGAAGCACTTCTAGTTTTAACACAAAAGCATAGCTAACGTACTATAGGAAGCACTGTTAGTTTTGACGCAAAGGCACGGGTAACGTATTATATGAAAGCACTTCTAGTTTTAACACAAAAGCACAACTAACGTACTATAGGAAGCACTGTTAGTTTTGACGCAAAGGCACGGGTAACGTATTATATGAAAGCACTTCTAGTTTTAACACAAAAGCACAACTAACGTACTATAGGAAGCACTGTTAG